>NW_026907769.1:0-30303 GCF_033807575.1 Cydia pomonella | reverse complement strand
GTATTAATCAGTTTTTTCAAATGAATCTTCGATTGTTAATCATTCCAGCCCCTCGTACGAGATTGTTGAATCAAATTGTAGTCATTCATGTACCAAATGATTCTTGTTTATAGCAAATTGAGAACCGAAACGCCACATCTCACTGCAAAATTTGAAAAGACTCCCAAAAAACCTCATTAAAAAAGAGGTTTATAGAGAAAATGAAAATTTGAACTGTTGGAGCCCCTAGTTTAGGAAACGATTATTTAAGTACGTTATCAGTTTTTGAAAAATACTAATAGTTACGTCGTAATCTTGAATGAAAAAGGAAGCATTTTACAAAAACGCTCGTCTGTAGGAATAAGGACTCTTAAGCTTAGAATAAATTTAAAAGTGGAAATATTACTGTCTTGGGTGAGACTTGAACTCGTAGAAAGTATGTAAAAGTAGAAAATATAAATGTAGCTTTTAAATTATGACTTCTACTATATGAAAAACGCATGAGTGCTCAATACTTTTGGCCAAGGCTGTATAGTTTATGATCCTGGTAAGTAAAGAAAATAGACATTATTATACGATGTCTTTTAAAAAAATTAGTTTTTTTTTATTGTAGACATTTTTATACTTTGATAATAGTCTTTTTATATTTTGACTTGACAATACTTAAACGTTCTGAAGTATTGGCTTTCTAATACTCGGACAGATTTATGTTGTACAGGTAGACATTTTTATACATCGCTATATTTCCTTAGAGTCCATACACGCATAAATCATTCGCAATAATTAGTGATATTTATTGATGTTAAAGGAAATTAAGCAGAAAAAATACTATTACAGTACATATGGTGCTACTTGCCGCACTAGTGCGAAATTAGCACATTACGTTACTCTGTCGAACATTTAAAGGGCCATATGTACTGTAAAACGTTGTACAATACATGTGCGAATAGGTAATTCGCAACTCGTGTCGATTTAAAACACTCCCTTCGGTCGTGTTTTAATTTATCGCCACTCGTTTCGAATTTCCTATTTTCGCACTTGTATCGTAATGTACTATTACAGCGGTTTCGCACTACGTCCGATCCGAACCCGTGAAAATATAAAAATATATGATGCTGACTGTACTCGTAACTGGTCGTCAGCTATATTTCTTTCATTCGAGTAGTAATTTTTATACTTACTTCGATATTTTTATATTCTATCTAACATACTCGTACATGTGGACATTTTTATTCTCTGAAATATATACAGAGACGAAAATTTTCAAGTGGACATTTGTATACATCGTCATATTTTATTTTAGTCTATTGTGGCAACATCTTTATATTTCGTCTAACATACATGTGGACATTTTTATACTTTGTCAAAATTATACAGGGACGAAATTATTCAAGTGGACATTTGTATACATCGCCATATTTCCTTATAGTCCATACACGCATAAATCTTCTCGAGACGTCTTCGCCATCTGAATCTCAACGAAAACCTCACAGCCCCAAGTTATTTTGGCATGATCTGTCAAACTCTCTAAGCACTATTGTGTGAAAGCTTTGGCCGTGTCGTTAAAAAATCGGTCAAGTGTCGAGCCAGCTCGAAGTGGTGTTCTGGCTGCTCCATCCAGAAATGCCTACGATACACAAAGTTGAATAGTTCTTCATAAAAAATAAACTTATTTACTTAACTTCCTATATATATATGTATCCACCATCACAGAACAATAGTGTTCCGGACATTACGGAATCGGGCACGAAGTCGAAGCCAACGTAGAGTTTGATACTTTAATGAAATGTAAAGGGTATACACTAAGTGACCGAGCGTTAACGAAGGTCTCCGTTTCAGCTTTAAATAAATAAATATTATAGGACTTTATTACAAAATTGACTAAGTCCCACAGTAAGCTCAATAAGGCTTGTGTTGAGGGTACTTAGACAACGATACGAGTATATAAATATATAAATATTTATAAGTACTTATTAAATACATAGAAAACACTCATGACTCAGGAACAAAATATCCGTGCTCAACACACGAATAAATGCCTTACCAGGATTTGAACCCGGACCCATCGGCTTCTTAAGCAGGGTCACTACTTGAGACCATTGTGAGTTTGCAGTGATAATGACTCAATGAAGTATGTGGGTATCTGAGTTTCTTTTTTAAATTTTACTTGTTTTAAAACGAATAAATCTTTAGCCTTTTACTTGTTTTAAACGGGTCCATACAAGTTGCATATCTTTGATACGCATAACAACTTGTGTCATAATCATAATCATGACTGCGCATACAAATCAAAAGTCATATTATATTATGTTATAATTTTTAGCCATAATATTTGATGACATACACAGCAGTTGTCATATTTTTTTTGTGCATACCTAACGAACCTAACCTAAAATTTTATGCGAATTAAATAATGACTATAAAAGTTATGACTTGAGTCATTTATGACAAAAACCAGTTATGCTCTGGAATAATTATGACTAAAGATTTTTATGACTTGCAATTTTATGCATAAGTGTTATGACATTTAAAATATGTCAAAAGTTGCTATGCGACCGAGGAAGGGTCCCATTTTAAACTTATCGCAAGGTCTACAGCTGATTGCTCACAGAGCCACTAGTATTATTATTATAAATTACAAGCACCTACTACAGTAACAGTAAGTACCAACAAGTAACCTGTTTTTTTCCTATACTACAATATGTATATTATGTTAACGTTTACATTGTGATATACCGAAAATAAACCTAACATTGCACAGCCAGTGGATGTTATTCCAGATCTAGAGCAGAGCCCAACTGGGAAGTACCTCCACCTTACAGAAAACCGCAAGAAATAACACTAGACCCTACTCATAGTGTTGTGTTCCTGCCGGTGAGTAAGGTTGCCAGAGCTCAACGAGGGGGGACGGGTTTAGGGTCGGCAACGCGCATGTAACTCCTCTGGAGTTGCAGGCGTACATAGGCTACGGAGACTGCTTACCATCAGGCGGGCCGTATGCTTGTTTGCCACCGACGTAGTATTAAAAAAAAATAACATGGTTACTTACTCATATTTCTGTAGAATATTCCAGCGGTCCCGGAATATCCACATTTGACCTTTGATTCCGGCATCCAGATCGATGTCCCAGAATAAAGCCTTATTATATAACATTAGACTACAACGGAATTAAATAATAGGTATAATACGATCTTCACGTGTTATAACAATACAATATAATAAAGGAAAATGTGAAATAATGAACTAAATATAACTATACATATAAGTGCCTACATAAAGGAGGAGACGATTGGTTCACGCAGTTTATGCCGAAACATGTTCCTTTTGTCACACGCGCTAATTGTCGAGAGGAAATACAGATTTGAGAATTTTAGGTAAATGTTAACGACCGGTCTGACCTAGTGGGTAGTGACCCTGCCTAATGAATGAAGCCCATGGTCCTGGGTTCGGATCCGGTAAGGGCATTTCTTTGTATGATGAGCACAGATATTTGTTCCTCCTTGCTCCTTGGACTTGGCCAATTGGTGTAAGAATGTCCCCTATAATGTCCTACAATATTGTTGCCGATTTTGTATGCTAGGCGTCTGTTTACGGCGCATTTAGTTGGCCATTTTAGTGATTTTTAAAGTAACTAGTTCTTATAAAACAAGAATAGCATAGAAGCAAAACGTACTGACACAGCACAGGTCACAATGGTAATATTGAGATTTTACAAAAAACTATTCATCTAGGCCAAAATTTAGAAGGGAAAATGTCGTGGAAAAATGTCCACTAATTCACACCTTTATTAATAATAAGTAATGACATAATATAAAAACCTGCCAAGAGCATGTCGGGCCATGCTCAGAGTAGGGTTCCGTAGTTACTCTTCCGTCACAATAAGCTAAACTGGAGCTTAAAGTATAGTAAATTGGTTAACCAAGGGATGAAACGGTACCTTTCACCTGAGTAAACAAATAGGCAAATTTGCATAATCAGTACCTAATTAAAATAAGTCTTTTTACTATGAAGGGAAAACTTTTTGCGATAACTCAAAAACAGCTAAACTGATCATGTCCGCTATAATTTTCATTTAATGTCTTTCTTAAGCTCTACTTCCACGATTTTTTTCATATTTTTGGACCTATGGTTCAAAAGTTAGAGGGGGGGACACATTTTATTTTTCTTTCGGAGCGATTATCTCCAAATATATTCACTTTATCAAAAAATGTTTCTTGAAACCCCTATTAGTTTTGAAAGACCTTTCCAACGATACCCCACACTCTAGGGTTGAAGCGAAAAAAAATTTCACCCCCACTTTACGTGTAGGAGAGGTACCCTAAAAAAAAAAAAAATTTTTAGATTTTATTGTACGAATTTGTCGGCTTTATTGATTTATAATCCATGCCAAATTTCAGCTTTCTAGCACTAACGACCACGGAGCAAAGCCTCGGACAGACAGACAGACAGACAGACAGACAGACGGACATGGCGAAACTATAAGGGTTCCGTTTTATGCATTTGGCTACGGAACCCTAAAAAAGCAAAAAGTCGTTCAGACACACAGGTCATTATGGTAATACTGAGTTCATATAAAAAAAAAACTATACATCTAGGGCCAAAATTCAGAAGGGAAAATGTCGAGAACATTTGTATGGAAAAATGACCAATAATTCACACCTGTATTTATTTTATTTAAAACTTTATTGCACAAAAGAAAAACTTAATGTACAAAAGGCGAACTTAATGCCATGAAGCATTCTCTACCAGTCAACGTTAGGGCAAAGCAGAAAAGATTGTAGGCGGTGCTTTTAAAACTAAAAGAAATTATTATTGAAAGAATTGGAGTCCTAATACACCTTTATCAATAATAAGTAATAAAATAATATAAAAAGCACATTAACATACTCAAATTCATTAAAGTTATATAAAACCTCTCCCATACCTACTTAATTCTGTTGTTTTATATCCTTAACATTTTTTTCATTTTACTTATTCGCGCAATAAATAATATTCACTTACGGCCCGATTCGAAGAAAGAGATACGATAACGATAAGTTCTCATTTAGATATCGTTTTATGTCGTATAATTGACAGAAGCAGCTCAATTCGGGCAACCAATGTCACTGATATGTCGTTTAGTTATCAATCGTTTAAAGATCTTTCCAAGATCTTAAACGTGTCTTAATCATTCTTCGAATCGGGCCGTTACCGTAAAATGCTGCAACTTTGCCATTTAAGCTCAATTTTGCCTATTTCATTTCAATTACGATCTCTCGAATTTGCTTAGTTTTTTCTTGTTTTTTACCAGTTGGTAGTAAAATTCATTATTCTGGCAACACATATTTCATTTTTTTACAATGGTAACTCCATTGTTGCTCCGCCAGTTACGTATCATAAGTCGGCGTGAGTGGCAGCATTTTTTTAGTGTCTCGCAACTTTTGAATTTTTATCTACGAAAAAGGTGTTTTTCTGTGAAGTGGTAACGTCCCAGGGTAAGTAAAGACTGTCTATTTCCCGTAAGTTTAATATTTTCAAGAAAAGGACATGATTCAGCATAATAGCGTACTAGGCAATATTGGGCAGTGTTTTGGAAACTTGAATGACCAATTTTGCCTGGGTCTAGGGCTGTCACTAGCTGAATTTTATAAATGTACAGAAAAGAGTAAAAATAAGCTTGCCTAAACTGCTTAAATGAGTTCATTTATTGCAAGCTTTTTATTAACTTGCAATGTTTGTTTAAGTCAAATCTTGCAAGTCGATTTTCACCGACTTTCAGTGTGGGTACCTATGTAGATCTGCTGACAATGCAATAATAAACTAACATTAACAAAAAAACTTATGGGTATTAAAATGAAAGTTATAAAAAAACTTATTGCAATCTGTTATTATATTTTATTGTAGTTACTTGCAATTGTATATTTATTGTATTATAATTATGTTGTATGTTTACTTGTAATTATCTTTTTGTTCAAAATTTGCAATCTAATTTTCAACCACTTATTAGCGACCAATTGAGGTGTTTGACATACTTATGTAACTTTGGTGACAATGCAATGTTATGGTACCATCGAGATGGTCTGATGATGGAGACCGAAAATAGCAACTTCTAAACTACACATAATAAACCCACTATGTTTAGGCTCATTTGATTTGTCTTGCAGTTATCTTTCTTATCGAAATCTGGGTTGTCAGGTGTCAGGTCGATTACAATTGGAGTTCAAAGGTGATGGGTGATTAGAACTTTACAATGAAATAGAACTTTACACTATAATAATGCATTGAAAATTAGCAAAATAGTGTATCTGCAATGTACTTGTAATAAAAAAATTAAAATAAGTTCTAATTATTAAATACTAAAAGAAAAAGAAATCAAAAAACATTATATTACATTTGTTGGTTGATTATTTTGTAACTAACAATATAAATAGATTTTTTAATAATAATATTTTTTTGGCACAACCCTACAGTTAACGATATTTTGTATAGAAAGTTTGTGGAACCTGCTACAACTTTACCTATTGCATGTGAAAAAAAAAGTATTAAGCTTATGGCAATAATTTGACTGTCAGGGACAAGCATAATGTCTCATGCACAAGAGTAAATATTATTGCAAATAGCAACACATTATTTATGGAGATATCCGTCTAGGCAAAGTTACGTCTTAGGCCTACAACTTTGCCTGCCACTTTGATTGCTTGTAAATCGGAAATACAGTATGATTAGGTAATGAGGTTTGAGTCTTATCTGGTAAGGCATAGGGTATGTTTTCCGACTAATACTCATGAAACTCATAATGAAAAATAGGTTCACAGATATAAGAAAAAAACGTCAAAATCCAGGCAAAGTTGCAGCGTTTTTACTTACTATTATTGTCACAACGAAACTTCATAATTTAAATTTGAAATCAAATTAATTTGCAACTTATACATAACTTCACTATATCATATCATAGGAACTTAGACAACAGCCCTTCCCTATTTACAAAATTACAACAGAAAGTTACGAAGGGACTGATCACATATAATGCATATGCAGAAATTCAGAATCTTATTCTCTATATCTCATTTATATTTAGTTTGGTGTGAAGTTTATGTCGGCGGCCAATCGTAAAATCAGACAGATCATGAAATTCCTAGCCATAATGAGTAGCGGTACTGATAAATCCGCTATTTAACGCTAGATGTCGACTACGAAAATAATAAGCGTTTGATAAGAAACCTGATGTATGGAGTGAGAACTATATGCTTAGGTACTTATCTATAGTTGAGTAATTTAAAATTATATACGGAAACTAGATTTTGTCTAAAAGCTTAGCTACCTACTGCTAGAAAATCACTCCGCAACTACTTTACAGACGCCTGAGATAAGTGGTAGACTTAAGGTGACATTCGGATATCAACTGCAGCTGCATTACTGTTGCGACATTACTGCTGCCGAACTGTCACTGTTAATTTCCTTCATAAATGGCGACAGTAATTAATACGGCTAAAATGAATGACGTTCGTTGCCGCATTACTTTCGCGATTTGAACGTTGATTCCGTCACTCATTTTATCAAGAAGTTTGACAGTGACAGCACTCGCGTCAAGGCCGCAGCTAATAAAATCAAAGTACCCTTGTATTAGCTGTTAATTTTAGTCAAATTAAACCTCCTAATACCTTGACACTGGCGAAAGCCATTTAATTTTAAAAGAACGAAGTAGAATAAATAATAGTACTACCATACAGAAATGACACTTCCTACAAAACCGAAGTTTGACAGCGATTCAGGGACGAATCACGCTGTCTCTTTTATTGTATGGCACTATCCCTTCCGACAATTTAGGGTTGTCAAAATTCAAGTCATTATCTTATCTGTAGTGGTGCACGAAAAGGAATGTTAAGTGATGCCAAGCCTAAAAATTGTTCGTAGCAATACTGAACGTGACTGAACCAAGCGGAGCCGAGAACCTGTGTTGCCCCACTGGCAGTAATGCTGCAACAGTAACGCAGCTGCAGTTGACAACCGAAAGTAAACTTTTAGCATGTTTCTTAAAAACAGTACGAGTAGTATAGTTGATCTCCCATCAATAGTGTTCGTGATTCTGAGAAGGAATAACCTTAAAATGTTAGGAATTTAAGAACACTTTAACTTGCAACTGTAACAAGCCCATTTGCAATGAGAGCGAGCATATTTTTAAGTGTAATTTACTGTAATTTTTCTGAATAATTTATTCAGAAAATGGATATTCTAGTCCATTTACTTTGGCACTTTAGTTCGGCGAAGGGAAAGAAATGCTTTTAATAAAAGTAATTTCGGGACAAATTTACTCGATTTGGCTTGGATAAAGGTTGAATAATAATTATGGCGGAGAGTTCCCGCAATTTGTTTAAGACGAAAGTTCTTCTCCAAACAAACGTGCTTCCCATTTTCCTATCTAGATGAGATATGTTAACATTATATAAACTATTTTTACATAATTTGATTTATATAAACCAGAGCTATGCTATGCGTTTATGTTTCACTTTTTTCGATATTTTTATTATATGAGTTATGTAGACGCTTCCAAAAGTATGTTCGTATTTTATTTCACTTAAAACAGTCACAAAAATAATGTTAAACAATTGGGAATCGGGAGCGTCGATATTTTTATTATATGAGTTAAGTAGACGCTTCCAAAAGTATGTTCGCGTTTTATTTCACTTAAAACAGCTATAATAATTAATATTAAACGAATGGGCATAGGAAACGTCGATATTTTTATTATATGACTTAAAATGTAGACGCTTCTAAAAGTATGCTCGCATTTTATTTCGCTTAAAACAGTTATAATAATGAATGTCAAACGAATGAGCATAAACTGTAGGGGTAGCACAGGAGACATAAGATGTTTGACGCGAGGTGTAAATGTGAAGTTTATGCTTCCAATGTAGCCCACAAGATGGCAGAACCTACTATGCACAAGGAAAACGAACGAGAACGGTAGATTGCAGCACTCGTTTTGGCGTGAAGTGTCAGTTACATGTTTATGTTTCCGCGCACTCCAACGCGCACGGTCCCTATAGTAATATCCTGAGAGTAAAATAGGGAATACGTTTATATCGAGAAGTAGTAATTGTAGATATTGGTACGACCTTTAATCAGGGATCGGAACCGGTTTTTTGCAAAACATCGAAATAACCATATATTTCGGTTTATTTTATACTCAAAATGTAGGACTCAGTTGTGTTTTCAGATAACGACTTCGTATTATTAGATTGCCCGATTAGGAATGAAATAATTGACAAAGAACGAAAAAATACCGTTTTCGTTCCCATACAAAAAATACCGGTTTCCGATCCCTGCCTTTAATTAAAGTTTATAATTGGTTAAAACCTTGTTTAATAAATTTCCCGAAATTTCGAGATTTCCCGAAAATTTGATCACCAGTTCCGATTCCGATACTGGATGGAAGTGCCCATTCTTGAGAATTTTCGAGAAATATCAGTCTCGGGAATTCCCGGAAGCATTCCCTATGTACAATATTTTAGACGAATTCGTGAAATCTAAATTGTTATTCAAAACAAAATATTTATTGAAAACAGAATGGACACATCGTAGCATGGGTTGTAGTAAAATTTTGGTTAGTTATTTTTTTCTTAAAGTGACATTTGGATGGTACGAGTATGTAACTGCAGCGGTATTACTGTTGCGACATTACTGGCGCGGCCATGACGCGGGCGATATAGCTGTCAATTTCCTTGATAAATAAGTAACTGATTAAATGTCATCTCAAAATCGCGACTATAAGGCCGGTTGTAGATGTCCGGTGTTTTCGCCGGAAACCGGACCGTGTTACGCGACTACGTCCGGTTTTGTACCGACAGCTACACCCAAGAAAACCAGACATCGTCGCCTAACCCGGACAATTGTCCGGCGAAAACCCCGGACATCTACAACCGGCCTAACTCGACGGCGATTGTCTTCCGTTTTGTACAATGTACAATATAGTAACAATGTCTGTACATTGTACCTGGGGGTACCTGTGTACCCCCCTGCATAGAAGTTTTGTATGAAGGGGTACTTTATATCTGCAGCTGACCGTACAAGGTAGGTAGATACCTAAGTAAGTATGTAGCTTCCACCTAAGCTAATTTTGCTCCAACTTGAACAGAACAAAGTGAATAAATGTAATTTTTTCATAGCAATGAATGATGACACTGTGAAACTTTATCATTACAATTGCCAACCAGTTTGTTTGGTCGGAATCCATGTTGGTAAAATGTTGAAAACTTAAAACTTAATCAGTTACGAGTACAAGTTTGGGCCCGATTTAGTTTAAGTTTACGCTCGGTTTCATCAAACAGGCAAAATCAGTTCGACTACATTCGTGGCCCAAGTTTTGAGGCTTTGCGTGTAACTTACTCTAAGATCATTCGTGCGAGACCTAGCTAGAGAAAGCCCTCAAGATTGCTAATTAATTTTAAGCAACCGTAATGTGATCTAAAAAAGAGACTTTTAATAACTCCGTTCTTTGTGCCTACTGCACCTTAGAAGAGACGTTCTGAAGTTAACTGCAGCTGCATTATTGTTGTGACGTCGTAGTTGCTGCCGCTGTATCTAATAATTTTCTTGATAAAATTACTGACAGAAAAACGTCAGAATCAGAGCCAGTTATGCGGCTGCGAGCGCTACTTTATTTTATCAAGGAAAATGATACAATCAGCGGCGTGAATAACGATGCTGCAGTAGTAATAGTAATGCGCCTGTTGTTGACATTCTAACGTCACCTTAACAATGATATACACCCGCCTTGTAACCCAGTACACAGTACGGCCTTAAACGACTGGGTCAAATCAAAGTTCATATTGCTTGCACCAATGTCAACACGAGGGAGATGCATTGTGAGTTAGTTTACACAGCCGCTAGCGAATATGTCAGTGTAAAACTCGTGATAAGGAAACATAAAGTCAGTACGCGGAACCGTGGCAGTTGCGTGAGGCATTGCCTTTTCCCTGCCTCCAGAGACCCCCTGTAGTTACTAATACTAATGAACATTTTTGCAATAAGCCTTCGCACAACGAGCGTGCTACTATTAGCCATTTGTTGCTTATTTATTGCTAGGTATCACTCTAATTAAATATTTCCATGAACCACCCCCGCTCTAATTTACGGGTTCAACACGATTTATAAATAAAACTAAGCTAACAATGTCAAATGGATCATCATTATTTTGGATGACAAAACAACGTTCCACGATGGTGGAACACTCATCGTGGGTGTTCCACGTTCCGAAAGATAAGTATTTTGTCGTTTTGTTTTTTTTCCATTCATTGGTACATCGTGAGGAAACCGGACTAATCCCAACAAGGCCTAGTTTACCCCTCTGGGTTGGAAGGTCAGATGGCAGTCGCTTTCGTAAAAACTAGTGCCTACGCCAAATCTTGGGATTAGTTGTCAAGCGGACCCCAGGCTCCCATGAGCCGTGGCAAAATGCCGGGACAACACGCGAGGAACAAGAAGATTGGTACCTTAATTATTCAAATAAGCGTATTCCATGAAGCTGGAGTTGGCGTGAATCCGCTCTGGGCCGAGCAAAGTGGCATCTTGTGTTGGAGGCCAAGACTCATTTTGCGTCATCGTGCCAGCCAAGTAAATGTTTCATGAAGGGCTTAACACGTTTTTATGTTATTTCTGCTCAGAATCATAAACTCTTTCGGTCCTAGTAGGAAAAAGTTTTCCGAGATTTTTATTTACATTCCGTTAATATTTTTTATAGACTTTATAATTCATTTTTTTTTAATTCAAATATACTTTATTCATGTAGGCCTAGCAACAAGCACTTATGAATAGTAAGACAGTATTACATATAATTATCTTAATCTAATTATCTGAGCAATTTATTGATGTTGTAAATATTATTCCATATATAATACTAATGAATATAATTCATAGATCAAATTTATATGACGGTAATAGAAAACGAAAGGAATGAAAAAGGTATGGAAATTTTGGGATACCATTTTTAGGGTTCCGTAGCCAAATGGCAAAAAACGGAACCCTTATTCCAATTAGAATCAAAAGAACTTCTGAGTAAAAAATAACTTCATAATTGCCACATCTATAAAAAGTATACGAGTATATATAATCTATAATAATTCAGCCTATATACGTCCCACTGCTGGGCACAGGCCTCCTCTCATGTGCGAGAGGGCTCGGGCTATAGTCCCCACGCTAGCCAATGCGGGGATTGGGGACTTCACATACACCTTTGAATTTCTTCGTTAGCGTGGGGACTATAGCCCGAGCCCTCTCGCACATGAGCTGAGGCCTGTGCCCAGCAGTGGGACGTATATAGGCTGAATTATTATATATTAAAAATTACACAAAAACCTAAATCTAACCAACCAACACAAAAACTATCCGCAAAACTCGACCCGCGCCCCTAAAAGGCCATCACGCTCGCGCGTTGCCACGTTGAACGGCGATGGACAACCTCTGCATCAGAGGGCCTATCGCGAACCACGTTCGACGGGTTGCCTCTCTGTCTTGTAAATTCATACGTAAGTGTGACAGAGGCAATACGTCGAACGTGGTTCGCGGTAGGTCCTCAGGAACGACCCGGAGCGAGGGTCATGACCACCATAAAATGACATAGTACAACGTCATTTTTCTTTTTCTTCCAGAGTTTGAAAATTGCCAGGCGTAGATACCTACGTGAAATCAAATGGCACCTATCAATAGCATAAAGAATTGTCGCCTTTTCTGGCTACAAGCCAGCCTTTTTTATCTAAAATATTACATTGGAAGCAGAAACTCTACCTCGAATTGGACAAATATAAATTGCTGATATCTGCTATTTATTATTGATGATGTAGTTTATTTATTGTTCTATCGCATAATTATGCCAGATTACGCGCGTACGATGTACGAGGCAGATCAATGTACAATATTCTCCGTGTTTAACGTATTTACTTTAGACAATACAACGAATGGCCGCAAGTCGTCAACAGAAACTGTTAAATAAAAAATTAATCAAAACTCGTTGACGAACGCAACAATGGATGTTGTTTTGAATTGCTGGGACTTTGACAGAATTGAAACGTAACGCCTTGTTATTAAATTCTTCAAAGAAAGTTCTCTTATGTCGTGCAGATAGCGAAATAAACGTAAGGGATTTTATGTTTGCTTTTGTTGAGCAGAGCGACGGAATACATATAATTATACACGGTTCCCGTGAGCATTGCGAGAGATTTTAACAAAGTATTCCTAATCATATTTAAAGACTAAAATGTCCTATGAACTTATTTGGAATTCGCTTTTCAGAATTTCAGAGTTAAAGCCACTTACAAAAAAAAACATATTTTTATTGTTACTTAGTACAAAACGCTTTGTACAAAATGGTGATGTTTCCACTATGGGACCTTGTCCAAATATCGTCAATACATAGATGTCAAAAAGTTTCCTTCGTCGTTGGTTGAGCATAATGTGATATAATGTACCGGCAGTTCACCGACATAATTGCGTTACAGCTGGTTGCGGTTGAAGCTAAATTATTCAGTAATCTCAGCGCTAAGCGCACATTAACAGAGCTTGTGAGCTTGTAGTCTAAGGGACTACCGCGAACTTTCGACATGCTGCTTCTCTGTCGCACTTTTAAATTCGTACGTAAGTGTGACAGGGAGGCAACACGTCTTTAAAATGCATACAACACCAACACCAAAAAGCACAAGAACGAAAAATTGTTTTCAAAGAAAATCCAGCAATTTGTACTGAAAGAAAATACTAAAGAAAAACTAGCCAAGCCATATCAAGCTCTTCAGTGGTGGAGGCCACTATAGCACCTAAAAAAACACGAATAAAAATATTGTAATAAATATTGTATTTGTTCCATTAGTATTCCAGCAATTCGAGATAAAAATAAAGAAACATTCTTAAGTTTGACATTAATGTAATAAATTCAGTGAAGCTTTGCTTTCTCTTTGTTAGCTATTAATAAGTTTTGCGTCGAGCGTTTCGTTTTTTTTTTAAGTTATTAAAATGAGTTATTTTCATATTATTATTATATTAACCAATCGATTCTACAACCGGTATACGGTCTAGTGTGTAATGACCCTACCTATGAAGCCGATGGTCCTGGGTTCGAATCCCGGTAAGGATATTTTCCATTTATTTCAGTATTTGTATATTATATATATCTTTGTCTGTGTAAGTAGGGAGGATATGCCGATTCTGGCTCACTTTAGGTATTTATCTTCCCCCCCCTCCCCCCTCACCCCTCCCCCCCCCCCACCCCCCACCCCTCCCCCCTCACCCCCTCTCACCCCTCCCCCTCCCCCCCCCCTCACCCCCCTCAAACCCCCTCCCCCCCCCCCCACCTTCCCCTCCCCCCCCCCCCCGCCCCCTCCCCCGCCGCTGCCCCTGGCCCTGCGCCCTTGGTAGTTCGGCAAAGATCCGTTAGATGGCGCCACTTGGTAGTTCGGCAAAGATCCGTTAGATGGCGCTACTTGGTAGTTGTTCATTGATCCCCGTCAGATGGCGTTACTTTGTACGTGTAAGTAAGTTAGTTATCGATGAATTTAAAAAGTTCGGCAAAGATCCGTTAGATGGCGCCACTAGCCCCCCTTCCCCGCCGCCTCCCCGCCCTCCCCCCCCCCGCCCCTCCCCGCCGCTGCCCCTGGCCCTGCGCCCCTTGGTAGTTGTGCATATATCCTCGCCAGTTGGCGCTACTTTCTATGTTTAAGGTATTTATCTCCCGAGGGAAAACTTCGCTAAAATAGATGGCACCACTTTGTACGTGTACGACAAACAAAAAGTGACGAGGTGGCCTCCAGTGGCGAAGGTCGGATTCGAACCAGCGTCTTTAGCTGACCGGGGCGTCTTTAGCCAGTTAACGTCATGAACCCCTAGGCCACCCCGTCACGGTGAAACTGGTCCTAATTTCTCGTTACTGGCTCAATTTAGGTATTTATCTCCCGACGTGTTGCATCAGCCGCCACCGTGGCGCCGACGGCCACCTGCAAATTCCTACGTGGGCGTCGAGGTCGATCGAGATAAGAGAGAGAATAAGTTAGATTTAAAATATGCATATATATATTTATATGTTTATATATTGGCGCTACTTTGTATGTATCTGACGCCACAGAGCACGTGTACGCGTCAAGGTCCAGGTCGATGGCATCGGCTTGCTCCAGGTGCGGTTGGTTTTGGAGCTTGTGGTCAACAAATATATGGACTTTGTACTTTTCCAACTGCCCAATAAGTTTGTTTTAAAATATGCATACGGGCATATTTGCAAGAGCACATAATATAGAGTGGTTAAAACCGGATAGAAAAATGTATATTTTCTTGAATACCTGGGTATTCGATATTTATCCAGGTACTAGTCGTAATGTTAAACATACATGTTTTTACTTACATTACGGGATGTTTCATGTTAATCTAAAAGTTGTAACTATTTCTAGTTACATCTGGTAACATTTACATCACACTTTTTAGAAAAGGGAGTTTCTAAACCTAAGTATGTCGTTAACTAGCAAAGTCGAGTATATCTGTATGTGAATAATAAATAAATATCGAATATCCAGGTATTCAAGAAAAATACATTTTTATATCCGGTTGTAACCACTCTATATTATGTAATAGGTATTTTTTAGCTGACCTAATTCCGATTCCTGGTACTGGTGAACTTATTTATACCACGTCGGTGGCAAATACTGTCCGCCTGATGATAAACTGTCACCGTAGCCTATGGATGCCTGCACCTTTAGAATTGTTACACGCGCATTGCCAACACTTTAAAAACCTATACACTGCTTTTTGAATTGGGAATGGGAAATTTCCTATAGCTCGTTGAACAATAATGTGGAGAAATGATCATGTATGCGCAGGTGTGTAGATAGATAGGTATACTGAAATAAAAAAAAAGTTTAAAAGTGAATGAGTAATTATTTATTTACCAATAATTTAGCTATTTTACAATGTCCCCATGCAAGGGTTTTATTACCATTGTTCAAAATGAATCTCTTTTCATCTTTACCACAGAGAATTTTCTTTCTTCTAATTTGAGTGTACATATTGTGCTTATCACTAATCAAATTATACATGTTATCATAGAGAGTTTTACTCAAGTCTAAACAGGTATAGTATTTATTAAAATTTAACCTACGTACAGCAGCGGCGTTAACACCTTTGTTTTTTTTTATACATTTAATTTCGTTATTGTCATCCGAGTCTAATATATACGCATACATTTTTGCCCTTAACCCAACAAATTCTCGTATTATTCTTCCATTGTTTTCGTCCTTCATCATGCCCACAACCTTTTTATTGACTTGTGGTAAATTATATACGTTGTTTTGAGGCAAATCTGAAGTGTCAAATCTGCTTTGCAAGTCAGGTTTAATGTCTTCGTAAAAGTTATCTGTTTTGATATGATAAACAAAAGAGTCGGTGTCCGTGTATAAAAGGCTTACATTATCACCGTATTTATTTAACATGTAATCATAGTGGAAGTTGTACATGATTTGTTTACTCAAATCTAATACACTAAAACCTACATAAATAGGTTTGTCGTATACAATTATGGTTTTGTTCATTTGCACAGCTACCAGTTCTTCAGAGAAAATAGAGGCACTGTGGAAATTTGGTCTGGAAATGTAACGATCGAGACCATATGTAGGTTTTGTTCGTTGCTTATGTTCGCTGTGCAAAGTATCCCACTGTTTACACAACTTGACATCAACCCTTTTCTCGACATTTTCAATAGTTTTCCCGAATATGGAGTTATTCATGAGTTTAAAGAAATCTTTTTCAAAACTGTTTTTAGCTTGGACTCTCATTTGCGAATTTAAGTCAATATATGATTTTAGCCAAGATGATTGATTGAAAGTGAGAATTCTATGAATTTTCTTACAAATTAACCCTTTTTTAATATATAGTTTGAGGTTAGCATAGTGCACAACATAATTGGTTTTGTTATCGAACGTTAGCAATAACTTTTTAATTTTACCCTCAATTGGTAGTTTGGTTTCAGCACAGAAAGGGTAATCATTATGCAAGTCATGTAAGCTATGTGGATACTCCAAATCTACTTCCAATATATATCCAACATCAGAGTCTATCCGTTGTGTTGATATATCAAACAGTTTAACCTCGTCTTCACTCATCCACCTAAAGTTATCGATTGGAAGCGGGCGTCGCATGGCATCACCGTAAAGATTATTTATATCCAAATAGATGATAAAACTGCTGTCCTGATTCACGTCATAATCATGCATGAATATATTATTGGCCTTAGCATAGCGGTTTGACGCTTGACAGACACCACCTCTTATACCTTTCTTTATAAATTGAATCATTTCATAGTCCGTAAACAATTCTAGGCATACTTCGGTATGTTTCAACATGGCGTCCCAACTCAAACCGGGTGCAGTGACATATTGACACGGATCTAATTCATACGCACCTATACACACTTGTCTAAAGTTTTCAAACACTTCAGCCAATAATAGAACATCTGTCTTTAAATATAAGTCACAGTATTCACCCAGAGTTGTAATATTGAACGCATCCCAAACATCTTTTGCATGTTGGTAATCCTCATCGGAAATATTTAAGTCCGTGAGGCTGCTATAGAAGGCGGCCTGAGGGGGTAGCGCAGTTTCCTCAAGCCGCCTCCAGTCACTTACATACTCGTAAGGGAAAACTCCCTTACGCGTATGTAACTTCATATATTTCTCACGTTAGTAACAATTATCGGATGGTGGTAAGAAATTTGGTAGTATTTTGAATTGGTCCTGTGAAAGGTTTGAAACTAGTTTATCCAAGCTACTTGACATGAATTTATACGAGTCGACAAACCTTAGACTGTATTCGTCAATCCTTAAATCGAATGAAATATATTTTTCCTTGTTAATGGGAATGCAGGTTAACTTTCCCTTAATCTTGGCTAATTCCTTAATGAATAGATGACAATCGTAACCGCTCAAATTGTGAAAGACGACTGGTATAAACTTTGGTAATTGGTAATTCAAATTACATGAATTGTGTGTTTTGCCTCTAATATTACCCGTTAAATGACAATGATCAATTACATAAGCTTCATCATCTCCAATTTTTTTCTTGCAAATATGACATATATTGGAGGATGTGTTAGCACCGGTGTGCTGTCGCTGTAATTTTTTTTTGGTGGTACGACTTTTTGCAAGATTTTTAATTCTATCAGCGTCTTCACGAATGCTCTGTATAAATTTCTCCACACGATCTTCACCGCGATAGATAACAAATTTGGATAAATTATTGTCATATTCACAATGAATATAATAGGAAAAACTACATGGCACATGTTTATGGGTGTTACAAGTAGCACTTGTAGTAGTAGACTTTTCATTATCTAACGGAACTAAAATCGATTCAAAGTCACCATAAATTACAAATGGCACTTTCATTTATTTTTATAATTTTTGAAACGTAAGTATTTATTATTAGGCTTAGGTAGCTCTACAAGTGTCTCCCCACAACCAATTGCGCGGTGTCGATCTAGTTTATTTTTATTTGCAAGGGGTGTAAACACCCATCACATATCCATGTTGTTTTTCCATGCTTACTAATTTGCGAACTCACTAAACGAGACAAATTTTTAATCCAACAATAATGTGAAACATCACCTCTCTCAAAATATAACAAATTTACATGATTTTCGCAAGACATTTTCGAAATACGTAGAGGTACAATAGTCAGACCCCTGTCATCCCTTTTCTTATCTGTATCAATACCATATACATTAACACTGATTTTATTTAATTTTTCAAACTTTTTAATGTCCGAGAGACAAACCGGATCTTTATACCTGTCACGTTAAAAATGTCTGTATAATGTGGGTACGATGAGGGACGATCACTGTTTTTATCAACTGGATAGAGAGCACTAATGATGGCCCAATAAAAACACTTGTTATCACGATTTTTCACGTTAACACATGCATTCTTCGATTGCACCTCGGGTGGCAGTGGTATATATGTAGATCCTTTGAGTGGTTGATATTTGTTAACGTTGACGTTGAGAAACTCAATCTTCTCGAGACCCCAACCGCTGTCCCTTTCGTGAAATCTTCACATTTTTTGGAAATACACAAGGATATTTGTTCAAAATACGATGGAAAATCCATACAGTCTTTATGCAGAGCCACGTTTTTTGTGTTGAATGACTTTAGATCACGTATCACTTCACCTTCAGCATTGGTTTTCACAAAAGTACCAAAGAGTTCAACATTTATTTTTACATGTTTATGTGTTTTTAGTTCAATGGTAATCAGCTTTTCAAGCGTTTCTCCAATATTCAACAAATACATTTTAGGATCCAAAATGTCTGCACTCCCATTAATCCGGTATGTAATTATTCTGCACTTGAAGGCACTGTCAACAATGTAAACAGCACCGTCGGCAGACTTTTCTTGTGCACAAAGCAGGATGTGGCGGTCACTTTCCGAATGAGATATCAAACAGTTTGATAATACATCTTCGTTACAAAAGTTGCAATGATGTAACAACGCCATGGTGATGCTTCAATTCACTCGCTCAGACAACGGTACGGTCGTGCCGTGAGGCGGGCTGCGGGCAACTAAGTGAGTTGCATCATGCCATGCGCTGACGTCTGCGGTGCGCGGCGAAGCGGGGAAGGGGAGCCTGGCCGGCGACGCGCCATGCGACGCCCACACATGATTTGCACGTGTCGACACAGAGTGAGTCATTATTGCATCATCGGGCTTGACTGAGAATGGTTAGAGAAAACGGGGATTTCCCGTCGACCAAACACAAGTGAATGATTACATATCTTCAAGTATACTCTGGTGAACCCACTTTGTGAGTAGAAAAAAAAGACGTAATATTCAATTATTACTGCGCGTTATTACTGTACAGCCTACAATTGCATTGGTGTAGGGGAGGAAGAAAGATAAGGTTCTATGTTAAAATAAATAATAAATAGGTTAGTTATTGTTTTTTATTTTTATTTTCATGAAACTTTAACCGTTTCAATTGAAAATATAGGTATTACACAAAATATCGGTGGCATAACACTTGATTTCAGAGTCGACAATATCGTTTACATTGCACAAACTACCTATAATATTGCGTGCATGTTGAACATTAGCGGGGTGATATATCTTGAAATGTTTCTTGAAGAAGTTGAGACGGTTTTCGTAGGTAGACTTTATTTTGTTCAAGTATCCGATACGTGCGTTAATACACTCCATAACACATTCGATATGACTCCATTCCATGTGGTTTATCACCAAGGGGTGTGTGTTCGTCACCGGTTCATTGTCACAGCTGAGTAAAAGTAACGGTACAGGAGAGATACACATCCGAAGACGATCGCACTGAATCAGCTCTGGTGAAACACACATTGGGCTATGAAAGAAGTTTCCAATGACGTCAACTTTTTCCGCAAACATTGCATTCCATTCTTCACAGGTGAGTTCATAATGGCCATTAAAACTGACACAGGTATGTAATCTGATTTTAGCTTGAATAAACTGCAACTTCAAGTATACATGGATATTTGCAATCGGAGCACTTGCACCAGCAGGACAGCGTTTGAGATTGTAGACACTCTTGCTCAGCTCACAGCAACCATCATCAGCACCGGAACAATCAATCGACGGTGTGTAAGAAGGTAAAAAAATGTTTGAATAATTCATTTTTTAAACGTATTTTCAAAGTTCCAAGACACGTTTACAATTGAGGGTGGTCAATGCTCTACTGAATGATTTTACGTGTGGCACTGGTGAGAGCGTTGTACTCAAACAGTGAATCATTGATAATGAGACAGTATGCCGTGGTGTTGGCAGGTACATTCTCTTTAAACTCCATTTCCAATTTAATATCAATAGCACCAGCTCCCGAGTTGAAGCTGTCACACTGTCTGGACGTGTCAATGACTATTAATGGAGAGTGTGTCTTGTAATGAGCATAATTTACTTGAGGGCTGGTATGATCACGGCTGTAGTACGATCGTTGGAAATTGGTAAATGCATCATATAAGAGCGCATAGTTGTTTGTTTTAAATTCAGCCGAAAAAGGATCGTATGGATAATACTGTGCATTCAAATACACCCTGCAATTGGTAAGATTACAATGGTCGAATATACTCATATCTTTGGTCTTGTCGTTCCTGCGTGCCGTTTGGAAACCAACAATGAGATAGCGAGGTTTCTCAAGCTGAGTACTAGTCTTGATGCACCAAATATGACGTTCTGAGGAAGGTAGTATGGGATATTCATACAGTTCCCACGTGCGGAACGCTATCTGAACTGGTATGCTGCCCTCAACATACGACATTAAGCGCAGTTTCTCCTTATCAGATACTTTTATGACTGGCATCCTCCATGTGACACGAGTGATTTCAATCTCACCATTTGGAGTCGGCGGTTTCGGTACCGTATTCGGATCAACGGGTGCTAAATCTAAACAGTTTACATCTATACTGGCGCGATTTAATATCAACTCGTGTTTCCCATTCATTATTACCTTCTTGTAGTCCTCGGCGAAACCCAAGAAATGAGATAGTGGTATGGTTAATGTAAACTTGTCATGTATCTTTTTAGCACCAACTTCCCACCCCGCTGTCTGAAGACTATGGTCCATTTCCTTGGTGTATGAGACTAGTCCCTTAATGGTGGACGTGATGCCGCAGTTTCTCGCTCGATCAATCTCCACACCGTTCCATTCATAACGAATGTCTTGAAATAAAAAAGCAGCACCATTGTTGACCAGTAGACAGCCTTTCTCCACAGTGCCTTCCACTAATATTTGACTTTGACTCGGTAGTAGAATTAGATCTTGACGGTTGATACATATGTGGATGTTATCGTTGTTTTTGAAAGAGTCATTATACGGAGTGTATGGGTGAAATTCTATACTTTCTATACTGTCATCGAATAACACCTTCTCACCAATGTTTAAGATAGATGACGAGGACATACTTTGAAACCGATACTCTGTAAAAATGTACTGTTTTCTCTAGTCAATTTCCTTGGTTGTTGTTGTTTTTTGTAGTGACTGCCGCTGTCTCTCGTTAATACGACGAGTTGTAGTAGTTCTCTCGACGAGAGCAAGATCTCGACTAGTTGTGAAGGTGTTGTTACCAAGGCTTTTATTGTTATGTATAATCATTTTTTTTTTTACTTTTTACGAATATGCAAACGAAGTGCAATGCTTTCACCTCGGAAATTTACCGTATTACCGTGCTCGTTTACAATGCGCAATTCAATGTTTTGTATGCGATTGTTACTCTTCTTGACGGGTAGATATATAATATTGGTAGGTTGTTCAATAATTTGGTAGCCGGGCGGGACGTCAGGTGAAAACTCGTGTAAAACATGTGACGGCTTGTTGTTTACGAATGAGCCCTCCACAATATTGCACTCTATTCTTATAGTGTTTGTAATGATTATATTAATTGTTTTATCCGACCAATGTGATGTTTTTGCTTTAAGCTTTTTCGCTGAATAACCAAACAATGACCCTATGCTGTTTGGTTTGTCAAAGCGAATATCATACTTTGGCGAGAATATCATACACTTGGAGGTATTGTTATTTACAAAGATATCCACCAATTTTTCACCATCACCTTTAGCCCTCTTTGTCATTTCCTCGTTCAAGAGGTGTATTATACTGGAGAGCTCGTATGAACCTTCAGGAATTGCGATTACATCATCCCCATAGTGAAACATATTATTGCTCTTATCAACATTAGGAATAGTGTTGAAAGTCTTAAAGTACACGAGAGCACACTCGTAAAAACCATCATTGTCCAATTCTAGAGCCGGTTGAAAGTCTACATTCAACACAGGCTCGTTACCGCTCAGACTTATTGTGAATGATGTCATAGACATGATACTGACGGGTAGACGATTAATGTAAGAATGAAACTACACATGTAATGCTCATGATATTTATTTAAAACAAACGCTTAGCATTGGTACACAGGAAGGCCAAACATAAGTGTCCACAATTTACAGTATTAAATTTCTGTAATCGATTGTAATTATACTCTACTCGCATGTTGCGCTGTTGTTTGGTACTAGCGGAATCATTTATATAATCAATAAACTCTCGAGGTGGTCTCAAATCACCAAAGCTATCAAAATATAGACAATAATCACCCTTTTTCGCATAGGCACACCAATGTGTACCTTCACCCTGCTGAGAGTCTAAATTGATAATACCAGTTTCATAATAGTGAGGTTTCTTTGGGAGATTATCTCGCATGAAAACACCCCTAAAGTAGGGGATTTTCTCTCTACGTGCAAATCTCACAATGTCCACATCGGTGAGAGCTTGACCAATCGGAGGTAAATCTAAATTCTTGTTTTTTTTTTCGCCACTTTTGCAGTTGCCGATACTGTTGCTGCTGCTGCTGCTGCTGCGTTATTAGCCGGTTTAATGTAGAGTCCCATTCCACGTTTATAAGGTGCTAAATATAAACCTCTACCGACAATCTTGCTTTCATTATTATTATTATTATTTCTATTCCTGACCATTTCATAAATATTTTAGCAGCAGTGGTAACACCGCCGGCCAAAGTTCCCGTGGCTGCTAAAGCACCCAGTAGCGGTATCAAAGCTGGTAGGAAACCGCCTTTCTTAGGTATTGGAATGACTCGCTGTTTCTGTTGTCCCTTAACAATTTTCCCTTTAACAAAATGTTTAGCAGCTTTTACACCCACTTTTAGTAGTGTATTAGTAGCTGTATCCTTCTTTTTCGCAATGTGTTTTTTACAGCATCACGACTTGCTTTAATGACTTTAGATATGGGAATCATACCCATACCGTGTTTAACTTTATATTTCATAATCTTATCTACCGCTAACGCGGCAATACGTTCACCAATTGAATTGTTACCACGCCAACGATTTTCAGCAGCTTGGGCCAATCGCAAATCTGCTTGATGACGTCCCTCCAATGTTTTATCACGTGAGTAGGCAATATCGTGTAATTTACAAGCTTCGTCAAGCGGATTCACACCGGGATCGTTGCGAGCCAATCTCTCCTTCAATCTAGTACCGGGACCGCAATAATTGTAACCGGGTATGTGCGCTTCGAATGGTAGATTATTAATTAAATTATTTATAATACCCCCACCGCTACTATGAGATCGCAGTCGTCTAGGTCGTTTGGGATTATGCTTAACACTAACCCCGCCAATGTGTGTTATCATCTCAAGTATCTATACTTGACTGTGTACGTGAGTATAAAGTATGCCTATATATCTATATAATATTTCTGTGGCCCTAGTGAAAAAGGGTACAAGTCTCTGGCAGCGCAGATGTAAAGGGGTGTAAGTTCCACGTAACACTTATGCCCTTATATACTTAAACTGCCAGAGACTTGTACCCTTTTCACTAGGGCCACAGATTTAAACCTTTGAAATTTGATCATGTATGTGTGTATGTGTGAGTATAAAATACATGTCCTAACGATTTGATACATCACAGTGAAATGAAGCTTAAAAAACAAAACACGTCACTGGCTATTAAAGATTGGAGTGTTGTGCTAGATGATAATGTGAAACCAGCAATGACTCGTCGCTCCCTTAAACATGGCTCGTTACTGGCGAATAACATTAGATGTCTCATCTGTGGACCTTCCAACTGTGGCAAGACAAATGTTCTGTTGTCTCTGCTCTTACATCCGAACGGTGTAAAGTTTCATAATGTTTATCTTTATTCGAAATCATTGAATCAACCTAAATACAAGTTTCTGAGTGACGTTTTAGAGCAAGCGGGTGACATACCGTTTCACACGTACAATGATAAGAGTCAAGTCGTCCCACCGGAGGAAGCTGCGGAGGACAGCGTCATTGTATTTGACGATGTGGCTTTGGAAGATCAAGATGCCATTCGTCAGTACTTTGCAATGGGACGTCATCGTTGGTTAGATTGTTTCTACTTATGCCAGACATATAGTAGGATACCTAACCAGTTGTACGTGATAATGCCAATCTTATATTGCTATTCAAACAGGACGAGTTGAATTTAAAACATGCCTATGACGATCACGTGAACACCGATATGGGTTGGGAAAAATTTAAGGAAATTTGTCGCGAGTGTTGGCAGAAAAAGTACACTTTTTTAACAATCGACAAGGAGAGAGACATTAATAAGGGTCGATATCGTAAAGGATTTGACGTTTTCATTATTGTATAAAATTTAGTGTCATCTCCGGTTTATTATCAGTTTTATGTTGTCAGCTACTGAAGAACAACGTCGTTTAATTTATATCCTATCAACATATTAGCATCGGCCGTACCAAAAGCAGCAGCAGCAGCAAAAGCAGCATCAGCACATACACTATAAAATAAAATATGTTTGGTAATAAAAAGTTGAAACGGAACTCGTAGATTCCATTGAGAGTGTAAAGAGAAAAGTAAAAGCGTTGCGAGCAGATAAAACTTTGCTTGACACTTCGCTAGCTCAAACCTTTGAACCAATTACAAAACCCGCTCAATGTTTTAATGACTAAAGCTTTAGAATCTAAAGGTAATAATAATAATGATGACAATGCTAAACCAGCAGTAATGAATAACCCCCAGCTCCCTTTGATAAAGACCTCCACACCATTGTCAAAACATTCACGTAAAAGGAAATATCTGATTAAAACCGAAGAACCCAATAGTAAACTGATTAAGTGGAGTAATAATCTTTTTACAAAAACACAACAGTTTGATGATGCTGCTGATGATGATGATGATGATGAAGATGATTCTAATGATGATGCTGATAATGATGATGATGATGATGAAAGAAAAACAGAGGGAGATGAAGAGTTTAGCGATGCTGAAGATATGAAGTCGGCTCTTGAATTTGATGAAGGTGGTGGTGGTAGTGGTAATAGTAGTATTGATGATCTACAAAATAAATATATGAAACATCTTTTAAAAACATCAAAAATACCATTTGGTGTTTATCTCAAGGATAATAAAATGCATATTGGTAATAGTCGGGTTAAAATCATTGATGACGTGTTACATATTAAAGATTCACGATTCAACCTAACTCCTGGACTGTTGGAACTTATCTTTAAAAGAATACCAAACAAGAATATAGTTTTGAGAAAAGATGTAGAGGATTACAATAATATTTTAGACATTACAAACGCTCATCGTAGAGGATTCTCGCCAAACGGCCAATTGAGTGGAGATAGAAGTGTAAAATATCAATGTTACATTAAACAACCACAAGAATCAAAGAAACATAAAGAAGGTGGATGTTTGAACTCTGGTAGAAGAGATGTATTAACAACTAAAACTTTTTATCCTAAAACTGATTATATCTATTGGGATGATCCCAACGAACTGGTGAGCCGTTTACAGCTTTTGATAGCATCACAGAATGCTGGCAACACCTCTCATTCGAACGAGATCAATGCAATCGTTGAGGAACTGACTGAGAGCGGTATAATTTTAAAGTAAGAAAACAGACCCTCTTCTGTTTTAGCTGTTTTTAAACCTGTTCTGAGCTGTTATCTAATAAAACAGACATGTTTTGTAACTAAGCCTCTCCCCCCTTGCTACCTTGTTATAAATACCGATGAGGCCTCCCCCATCGTTCACTTTCACAATGCCTCTTAACAAGTTTGGACAATACTTGGGTAGCGAGTCTACAATCCGTGACGACTTGAAAGTGGAACGAGATTTAGTAAATTTTGAAAATAGACGGGTGGCAGGAATTCATAAATCTTTTCTTAAAACTGATGCTATTTGTAGGGCTGAATTGGATGAACAAGTAGTATTTTTAAACACAAAGCTAAAGGCAAATATTAAAGATATAAAAGATTTACGGGTAAAGGTTGAACAATTATCAGCTAGAATTACTACACAAACACACGCACCACAACCAGCCCAAACACCATCAGCAACGGCAATAGCTCCAGGAAAGCGATTGAAGAAAAATGAGTAAAGGCTCAAGTGGTCAACGAGATACACAGGTATGCGAGAAAAACATTTCCACGTCGTCGATTCATTCAGAGGGGGCTCGATGACACATGGCAGATTGATCTAATTGATATGCAAAAGTACTCCAAGGATAATAACAACTACAAGTACATTCTAGTGTGTATCGATACCTTTTCCAAATACGCTTGGATGCAACCGCTAAAGTCTAAGAGCGCTGAAGATGTTATAAAGGCAATGAGCAGAATTTTGAGTGAAAACGGGAGAAAGCCCAAGAATATTCAATCAGATGATGGAAAAGAGTTTTTCAATGTCAAATTTAAATCGCTCATGAAACATCATCATATCAATCACTACTCTACCTATAGTGTCATGAAAGCTTCCATAGTGGAAAGGCTAATTAGAACCTTAAAACATTGGATTTGGAAACAATTTAGCATGAATGGTTCCTACAAATGGATACAGCTGACAAGTGAAGTGGAACAATATTACAATAACAAACTGCATCGTACTATCGGTATGGCACCGGCGAGTGTGAATAAAAACAACTCTAAACAGTTGTTACATAAAGTCTACAATCACATTAAAGTCAAACCACGTGCCAAGTTCAAGGTCGGTCAACATGTGAGAATTAGTAAATATAAATCCACTTTCGCCAAAGGCTACACCGGCAATTGGACTACGGAAATATTTACAATAACTAAAGTGCAAACTACTAATCCAGTGACCTATTTACTTCAAGACGCTAATCACCAACCCATCTCTGGATGTTTTTATGAACAAGAGTTGCAGAAAACTAAACACAATGACATTTATCTAGTGGAAAAAGTTTTAAAGCGTCGTGGAAATAAAGTGTATGTAAAATGGCTTGGCTTAAATGAAAAAAGTTGGATAGAAAAAGATAACATTGTGTAACATTCCTATATTCAGTAATATGAATTTATTATTAATACGTGTACATTAAAACATTTACATTCGCAGCGAGCTAACAATTTAAAATTAAACAATGACAAGGAATAAATGCATCATCACCTTAATATGTACGAGCATTCTTACATTTAGGTTCACATTCATAATCACCGGAAGCTATTATGTTTGGACCTAGCACACAAAATATTACATTGATTAAATAATTAAAAGATTTAGTATTGAACACCACGCGTGAAAATAGTTCCGCTGTAACGCCACCTAATAACGCAATCCAGTCTTGATAGTTGATTTGAGCATCTCCCACTATCTCTTCTACGTCATCGTTTAAATCGTCCCACATTACAATTAACTGGTAAATATGACAATCGTCATGGTGACCTTCGATATACAATCGTTTTAAACAATCTCGCTACTTCCGCTCTAAATGTGTGAAATGGCATGGGGAGGCGCCATCTATTAATCAGAGTATTGTTCTGGAACGCTTTTATCCACTTGCTTTTACATCCTTGATAAAAAGATTTCATTTCATCGCTCGTATCGCTCTCAGAAGCGCTCTCTAGGCAGTTTGTTTTTCCCTTGTCCCCATCGTCTTGTTTTAACAGTGCCTTTGCTGTTGCCATCGGTTGTGGTCCGGGTGACGATTGCGAAGTGGAGCTGCTACAGCCACCGTCACAGCCGCCGCCGCCGCTTGTGGTGGTGGACAACCAGCACTGGCAGCACCAAGTGGTGATGGTATTGTTGTCGGCTGGGGAAAATATAATAAAAAATATTGTTATTATTTATATTAAAAGTCAGCAAGTGTTCCTAATTGAGAACATAAGGGATAGGTCGAAAGTGATAGATTATTTAAACTACACAGACAGAACAGAGGTGAAATACTCAAATGTGAATGTGAGTATAATACAACTATACCTACATTTGGTATGTGATGAAGCTTGCGGATCCATGATTTCAACGCAATATTCGTTGTGACACTGTAGTGGGAATATGGTTCAACATGCTCTTTTATAGCAGAAAAATTCAGTGGAGGGGTGGGGTGTAGACGGGCGGGGCGCATGTGGTAAAGAAACGTGTGAAACGGTTCTCATGAACTATATGAAAAGAGGAAAATATTTGTTTGTTAAGTTATCGTACAGGAAACGAAACTACATTATTTTGTAATAATTAAAATATAAATATATGTACTTACCTCAACTTTCGGTGCAAACTGAATCATCTTTGTCGAGCGAGGTCAAATGTAGTCATTTACATTATTGCTCAACGAGCTATAGGAAATTGGCATCGATACATGCGAATTTCACATAACGCCTAGTCTCACTACGATTGCATATATAGTCGAGAAATTAGGACCAGTTTCACCGTGACGGGGTGGCCTAGGGGTTCATGACGTTAACTGGCTAAAGACGCCCCGGTTAGCTAAAGACGCTGGTTCGAATCCGACCTTCGCCACTGGAGGCCACCTCGTCACTTTTTGTTTGTCGTACACGTACAAAGTGGTGCCATCTATTTTAGCGAAGTTTTCCCTCGGGAGATAAATACCTTAAACATAGAAAGTAGCGCCAACTGGCGAGTATATATGCACAACTACCAAGGGGCGCAGGGCCAGGGGCAGCGGCGGGGAGGGGGCGGGGGAGGGCGGGGAGGCGGCGGCGGGGAAGGTGGGGGAGGGGGGGAGGGGGGGTGAGGGGGGGAGGGGGGTGAGGGGGGGTGGGGGAGGGGGGGGAGGGGAGGGGGTTGCGGGGGGGAGGGGGAGGGGGGAGGCGGCGGCGGGGAAGGGGGGGTGCGGGGGGAGGGGGTGCGGGGAGGGCGTGAGGGGGGAGGGGGGTGAGGGGTGAGGGGGGGGGGAGATAAATACCTAAAGTGAGCTGGAATCGGCATATCCTCCCTACTCTCGCTTGATCAACAATACGAAATTTAAATACAAAAAAATACAAAATGTTACAATTCAGGGAATAGATCCAGGGTCCTCTTCTGTCTCCCTCTTACAAAGCTTAGTCAATAAAAAATAGGAAATTAAAGTGCAAAAAAAACAAAAAAGATTTCATTGTTCGGGATTTGAGCCCGGAACCTCATGATTGTAAAGCTAGTGTATTCCAATTGAGCCACGAATGGATATATGTGACACGGGGAAATTAGGCTACTTATTCTCGAGTAAAACCTAAATATCTAAATACCCCCTAAACCAGCGTTCTAAAATATCTGAATTTTTCGCAAATCACTCTGTAACCATGTCTCACAAGGAGGAAACTCTTATGATATCGATACGGCTATTTGTTTAGGCGCGACGTACCATGACTCCGCCATTTTGAAAAAATTCCAAAAACTGGATCGACAAAAAAATTCTATTTGATCATAGAATATGGTCACAAAATTTCACGCGAATCGGTTGAGAATTGCGACCTGTAGAGGAGAACATCCGGACATACGAAAGCAGATTGCGCGAGTCAAAACGTAGACCTACGCTACGCTTCGGTCAAAAAAACAAAAACAAAAGTTAGTC
>NW_026907768.1:0-33645 GCF_033807575.1 Cydia pomonella | reverse complement strand
CTGACTCGAGCGCCTCAAGCTGGTATTTGGCTGAACCATCCCATAGATGTGAACAGTATTCCACATACGATCGGACTTGTGCTTGTTAAGGTCGAGCAGCTGCCTGCAAAATACTGCCTCACCTTGTTGAGGATGCCCAGCTTTTTTGCTGCTAACTGTGCTTTCGACTGGATGTGCGGGCCGAAGTTGAGTTTGTATTAAAGAGCTTTGGCGAAGACAACCCTCCTAGTCTTACCCCGCAGTCTAAACCGTACGAGTTTGAACGAGCACTAGCCCATCGCACAGTCAAGTGTAAAAATATGGGTGTAACACATCTTACTTAAAAATATGTCCCATAGCATCTTATTCCAGTGTAATAAGAGCGTAGTACCATATTTATGAGACGATTCTCTCGATACATATTTTTGCAGCTGACACTATGCTTTGGCGAGTACATTTGCGAGAGAGATTGGTATATAATTCGTTGTCAGAGATGTCTCCAATCTTGTTTTTCACTATGGGTACAACAATGGTATCCATTAACTCATCTGGTAAATACGCATGGCTCAGAGAAAATGAATAGAACATAATAAACAAAACTCTCGGCAAATGAATCCCGGCATATTTTAAGCGTACAATACTGAGGCAGTCACTACCCGGGGATTTGCTACTTGTTTAGTGATATGAATTGTTGTCCTATCATAACTAGTCTCAGCATCGATCATCTGTTGCGAAGGACCTCAAGGTGATTTCACTGAAAATGCTTCCTAAATACTTCCGCAATTTCCTTAGGCTCACTTAAGCCTGCTACGCTCACGGGTAGGCCTTTATATTTAGCTTGTTTGTAGCTTTCCAAAATTTAGTGATCTTTTTAATTTCCCTATGTAAATGAACACTTTGTATCCACCAATGCCTAATAAATTGTGATTGGAAAGAAGTTCCTGATCGGACGGTTGGCGGATGGGGGTTAGGCGAAATAAAGTGTAAGAATTTCTGTCACGGCCCTCTTTTGTTAAAATTCTAATATTGTTTTTTAGGTATTTTTTTTCGTAAAAATGTCAGTTTCTTCCTTATTCGTATTCGTATTCGCGGGCTTGGTTTCCGCAACTCGACGTCGTAATTCGCGCCTATTTTGCGTGATGGTGGGTTGACGGCACTACTCCTGCCAACCCAGCTCTACCAGGAAGCCTAGCAGACCCTTGATGTTGCCGACGACTTCTGGGAGAGACCCCGGAGAACCGAGGTATTGTGCCCGGTATTCTGCCACCCCTGGGCATTCAAGAATGACGTGGGCGGCTGTCTCCTCTTCCTCCATGCACGCTCTGCAGAGGGGGCTATCTGTAACACGTAGGGTTAGTAGGTGTTTGTTTAGTGGGGCGTGGCCGGTTATGGCTCCAGTCAAAAGCCGGAGCTATGGCCTCTTCAGCTGTCTCAGCTTCCTCGACAAACCGGGGTCGATTGTCGGGAGGGCCTCCTTCGCCTGCCTGCACGTGCCTAGGTTAGACCAGTACTGTTGGTGTTTTACCTTAGTGTTGCGTCTCAGCATGTTCCGGAGCCAGGCATAAGGCAGAGGTATGATTGGCTCCGGTCCTGCCACCCTCAGTTCCGAGCCACGTCTCGCCAACATGTCGGCTGCATCGTTCCCTCGCGAGTTGCTGTGTCCCTTGATCCACTAGTTCGTTCCTTAACTAATATGCATTTTTTTTAAATATAAGTAGATATACATAGACATACACGTCAAGAGTTAATATTTCATTGTCTTTAAAAACGTCTCTAAGGGGAAATCCATATAGCAGAACTTAAATATAATTCGTAGACCTTTCTTTTGAAGGAGAAATGTTGATTCAACGTTTACCGAATTGCCCCAAAATATTATACCGTACGTCAAGTGGGGATAAACATTTCCATAATACGCCTTCATTGCGACATTGCTTGAAGTTATATTAGAATGTATGGATAGTGCATAATATGTTCTGGCTTGTTTTTGTTTACATTTTCAATGTGGTATACTTCCAGTTTAAGTTGCTGTCTATTGTTACACCTAAAAAGTTTGTGCTTTTACTTGTTTGTTTGATTATTATATCGTACTGTCCGGGCCGGTTTCAACACTTTCAACCTCTGCAACTGTTTTCTACTGATTAATGAGAGCGACGTTCTAGAGCTCACAGATGGCTGACATAAGCATAACCTATTTTAGCAGCAAATGTACGGCCACACTAACTGCAGGTCCGCACCCTTCCGACACAACTGGAGATGTAAATAAATGAAAGTATTCGTACAGTAAACAGTTTCCGTGTGGCAGGTGGAGCAGCTGCTGCAGGGGCAGGAGGACTCGCAGGGCAACGTCAACTACGAGAACTTCGTGCACCTCGTCATGCAGGGCTGAGCCGTCCGGTCCGGTCCGGTCTGGTCCGGTCCGGTCTGGTCCGGTCCGGTCCGGTCCGGTCCGGTCCGGCCTGCCACCTACACACCTACACCCACAGCGGCGACCCACAACCCATTTCTACACTTAACTTGTCATTCACCAACTTAGGAATGCGGATTTATTTAGAGATTAGATTGAAAACAGCTCCTCGGAAGTTCCAAATGGAGCAAGTTGGTGTTCTGTCATGGTTAAAAAACGAAGTACCAAAGAAAATCAGAAAAGCGAGCGTCTTCAGACGCCATATCTAGGACTGACGGCTTTGGGTATCAACGTCCGAACTTCATATACCGGGTTTGGCCTATAACACGACCAAAAAAATTAAATGTAGGCTGTACTCCTCAAACTAACCAACATATGTTCAGCGACTTTTAAAAATGATGAAGTGTTTAGACTTGCTATTTTTCATACAAAATAAATATTACCCTCAATGTACACTCACGCAAAATAGGCGCAAGTCGTCGAGTTGCGGAAAAATCGCCCGAATACAATACAATACAATGTACACTGTCATCACTGTAATTGACGTTGCTTGTCACGCTTTAAACATAATATTTCTTTGCAGATCTATCGGATACTCCACCGAACACTGTCTATGATCGTAATATGATAAGATTCATATACTAGCCGTGTCTTATCCAACCTCGACATTGGCAGAATCATCAACACCTTGATGGAGCCATAACACGAAAAATTTATTGAAAATACGCAAAACATTGCGTCTTAGAATAAACTTTAAAACATTCTAAAAATCAATATACAAGTTACTTTTAAAAGTTGCTAAGCAAATGTTGTTTAGTTTGAGTACGGCCTACAGTATAATTTTTTGCTCGTTACAGGCCGCACCCGGTATAATATGCAAGAATAAAGATTGAAAGGTTATTACTTTGGCCATATTTAAAGATTGCTACATTGCACATTCCTAACACTGTTTTGAAAATATGTATGTGCATTTAAAGATACATTTGTAAAGGGTCAATAATAAAGCAAAGCACCCTGTCTCGACACTTCGACAACATTTAAAGAAAAACATGAAATAAAATCGAAAATAATTTGGAAGCCTCGCCGCTGCACCGTAGCCTATAGACTTCAAGATAACATGTAATTCCCGTGCGTTTATTCCAAAATAATATTATCATTATTGTAGTTATGTTAAGAGATTTTATACGGTTATTGTATGTACAAATGTGATTTTAACAAAGTGTACCTATTATAAGTACTTACTAACTTACACTGCGTTTTCTTTGACCCCCGAAGCGTACCTGTATGTCTCTCGGTACAGTGCTACATAAACAATGTACAAATTAAATGAAATGGAACTAAAGGCGAAACACAGTGGCAACACCAGTTGACTTGTCAACAGTTATAAAAATTACGTAGAAGTGTCAAAATAGTAATTGTACAATTGTATTTGGTTTTCGTAGTCGACATCTAGCGTCAAGTAGCGGATTTATCAGTACTGCTACGTGACAATAGATGTCGCGACAAACGAAAAGACATGCTCAACAATTGACAAGTAATATTACAAGCAGGAGTTGAACTGCTTGTAATGAAGCGTGGATTAAAAGTAGGGCTGCCATTTCTAATTTCGCCAAACCCGGACATTTGGCGTAAATCGCATTTTTTCCCCGGACGAGTCCGAATATAATATTTTTAAAATACAAGACCTTTAATTTTTTTTTCCCCGGACAATTCTTGACACCCCCCCCGGACGGCCCCCAGACAGCCTCCAAGTCCAAACTAGGACAAATCCGGGAAAACCCGGACGGATGACAGCCCTAATTAAAAGGAGTGAAATCTCTTATGGTAGAACTGTTGCAAAAGTGTCCAGCTGTCAGCTATAAATAATAGTTCCAAATATCTCCAGAGTAGCTAAGAACCTAGGCGTTATTGACGGAGTGAAGTGCGCTGTCTATGATTTGATTTTTTTGTTCAAGTACTCTAGGTATTGTAGCGCCACCTATTTAAGGTTTTTTGATGACACTTTTTGGTATATGGAGATTTCTTTCCTTTAATATTAGTTGTCAATTGTTGAGTCGCGACGCTCGTGACACCTAGTGTCAAGTAGCGGTACAGATAAATCCACAAATTGACGCTAGATGTCGACTACGAAAATAATAAGCGGTTTGGCAAAGAGAATTTGAAATAGAGGTGGATTGTCAAAGAAAACTTTGTAGCCACAGTAAATTTACTGCAATTTTCTATATATTATTCAAATTTTTAGAATTATTCTTTAACTGATAAGTGTGAAATATCAAAAAGTGGCGCCATGTAATAGATCATAGGACAAAGGTATGGCGGCATCTTTTCGAGCGATGGCGCCATAACCTTTGGGTTATGCCCGGTAAGATGGCGCTACTAATAATCAAATGTTTAAAAGTCTATCTATACATAAATATTCTAACACTCTGCTTACTTTTTCGAACAAGATCGCGGCATTTGCATCATGTCCATATTAAGATTTCTACTTTGCCGATCACTGACGATCACGTGGTATTGATTACTTCTCTATTGAAAATAATATCACGTTAAAACGCTCGATAAACTTTTTTACAAATGAAATTATTAGCTTTGCGAGAAATACGATGTAAATTGATTACGTTATTTACATGAGTGATGTTGTCATTGACAATGACGTTGACTTCTATCAATCTTACCATTACCACAAGGTCCCCTCATGGTCTGTTCTCAATACAAATTTGAATACTCGAGCCGTAGCCATTTTGGTGGTTACACTGCTTTGTATGTTTGCGTAAAAATGTGTATGTGTGGGTTTTTCGGGACATAGACTGGTCGATTTTAATCATGTTATATATCGCTACTAAATAGCGGAACGGAATAGTGATTAATTGAAGCTTCGGCATCCTCACTAAAAATTAACATCATAGATATGTTAATGGATAATAAATATTTTATAATACAATAGAAAAACTCAATTCTTGCGGAAAACATATTTTAGTAGTTCTTTATGTATTAAATAAATATTTTTTTAAATAAATATTATAGGACATTGTTACACAAATTGACTGAATCCCACAGTAAGCTCAATGAGGCTTGTATTGAGGGTACTTAGACAACGATATATATAATATATAAATACATAGAAAACACCCATGACTCAGAAACAAACATCCATGCTCATCACACGAATAAATGCCCTTACCAGGATTTGAACCCGGGACCATCAGCTTCGTAGGCAGGGTCACTACCCACTAGACCAAACCGGTCGTCGACGAATTGTAATTAAACATTCGAATTTTCCCTTCGTTTCAACCTGTGTCGTCACGATAAAGAATAAAAGCGTTATTTGTTAATTTAAGGTATAAGTAGTTAATCCTTTCAAGTAAAATTAAAATTGTAAGAAATATCGATAGTTTATCGATATGACTTTATCGACATGGCCACAGCAACCTACGGCTGTAGCACGGTTGCATTTTTATCGCCTGTCACCATGCCTGTCACGTTCTAACAAGTATGTAAGTGCGAAAGTGACAGGCATAGTGACACGCGATAAAAATACAATCGTGCTGGCAACGCTGGTTACACATTGTTAATCGTACATAAAAACCAAGTGGTGACGGTGACAGCTGACTTTCGCTTCCATTATTAGCGCAGTGGCCAAACCTGGCGGGAGGTTCAATGTCGAGACTAGCTAGAGCCATAGAGAAAAAACTTGGCATGAGTGCTCACTACATACCTACATCAGTTTACTTACCAAAACGCGGGTTGTTTGGCATTCGACATCTATGTGGCTACCACCAGTTCGGCACTGATATACACGCTATCGAGAACGTAACTTACTTTCTATGCATCTCGCTCGTACTCGCATATAAGTGCAAGAGACACCTTGGAATATGTACCATAGTTGGCATTCAATAAATGAATGATATGATTGAGAGAGATGTATAGAAAGTAAGTTCTCGATAGCGTATATGTCAGTTTTGACATTGTCAGTGACTCATGGTACGGGTACTAGCGTAAAGTAGCTGAATTTATCAGTACTGCTACTTGATAATAGATGTCTCGTCGAACGAAAAGTCTAATGCTCAAAAAATTTCTCTGTTGCTTGTAATATTCGTTGGTAATAGGCTTGTGTCAACTAACAATGAAACCAATGGATGAATGTTTCTAGGCGTAAATTGTAATATTTAATCAAGGAAAACCGAAATAATTCCTCATAAAAAAATAAGATTATTGTTATTTTTACAAATTAAAATCAAAAAAATACCCCCCTGGCCCCTCCGCCGTGAACGCCAATTAGAACGTATTACGTCACATGGTGATATGCGCCATTGTTGTTGTTGACGTTTGGTTATGATTTTCATACAACAGCACAAGTCACTTCGTTTTTTTTTCTACTATTATCATTTATCGACAAGTTGAGAGTGTTATTTCCACCCATATCGGATAATACTAGCATAAACTGCCATGGAACCTGGATTTATCAAAGCGAACAGCAATAATTTACCCAAAATTGACGCTGTTATGCTAGGCCGATTTACACTAAAATACTGCTTATTATCATTTTCACGTATATTTCACTTTAGCACGCAGTCAATTATTATTTGAAGGAATGTATACCAATTGCAAATTAATTGATTTTGAGGTTAGAATTACAATGTAAATATAGAGAGATGATATTGTAAAGAAAGACACTACTTTGTCTTAGTGTCTTAAGCCCTATCGCAAGTTTGTGGAATAGTGGGTTTTTAATTGCCTATTTCGAAAGTAAGAATTAGAAAATAATTGTTTGTTTGCTCCCAGGGCAACAAAAAAAGCTTTGGTTTTTCTTAAGATTTACGAGTTGAATATGAAGTCACTACTTTTTTTAATAATACTTACATCGAAATGATCTTCACAAAAATAAATTCTCGATGTTGTTGATAAACAATGAGCATCTTTCCTCCTTGCCAGTTTTAACCACTTTCTTCGCATTTTTTCCTTGACCGGAACACGTATGAATAATTTAGTCCGAGTTTTTATACTTGTATTTATACACTGGGGCACTATACAGTTTTTAAAATACGAAGTTTCCATTTTTATTTAAACAAAACAAACTTTCGCCGTAAGTGAACACAATCGCTTGCAACTATGTGACGTCATTCACGACGCCATGACACTTTCTTGTGTTTTTACGTTAGTTTAAAAATATTTTTTTCAAACTTAAAATATGTGTTTTAAATATAATTTTTATCATGAAATATTATTTTTTTGGGGTAATACAGGTACTAAACTATCGAAATAAGCCATTTTTGAAATTTACGACTGATATGTATTGACTGTTGACGCTGTACCTGCATGTTCCAGTAATAAACCAGTCATTGGTCCAAACGGTTGTTTTACTAAATACCTCACTGGCGACGACGCGAGAGTACCCACGCAATAAAAACAAATATGGCGCACTCTTATCTCGGTTCTTTGCATAATTTCGATTACAAATCCGGAGAGTGGTCTATTTTTAAGGGCAAATTAACTCAATTTTTTAAAGTAAACGCTAATAGTATTACAGCTGATAACAAATGTGCAGTGTTAATAACGCATCTTTCGGACGATTCGTATCGCTTGGCACGTAATCTCGTGTACCCTCGTGATTTAGAAGCGCATACGTATGACGAACTTATTGCTGTTTTGGATAAACATTTTAAAATTAAAAAGTGTTCGTTTGCTAATAAGGCGAAGTTCTACAGTGCGACGAAAAATCCAGACGAGTCTTTAGGAGATTGGGCGGCGCGGCTACGCGGGTTGGCAAGTCATTGCGACCTGGGCAACGCCCTGGAGACGGTGCTGACGGACCGTTTCGTCCTCGGTTTGGGTTCCGGCCCCGAGCGCGACAAGCTGTTTGAGCAAGACGCGGCGACCCTTACGTTTGCCAAGGCGTTGGAGGTCGCAGAGCAAGCGGCTAGTGCTAGGCAAGCCCAGGCGATGGTAGGCGAGACTGGCAGTATCGGTAACGTGCCGATAAAGGAGGAGCCGGTTTTCCGTGCGGCATACGCGGCGAGCCCTGGGCGCGGCGGCGCCCGTGGCCGTGCCAGCCGCGGTGGCGGAGCTGGCGCCGGTCGTGCTACGGACATCGCATCGGGTTCCAAATGGCATGAACGTGATGTAGTAAATAGATGTAATATTTGCGGGATGAAGAACCACAGTGCGGAAACGTGTCGTTATAAAGGTTATAAGTGCGGCAAGTGTGGTGTTAAGGGACACCTAAAGAAAGTATGCAAACTAAAATTTCACAATATCCAAGCACAGGAAGGAGAAACGGAAACTTCTTGCGAGGACTGTGAGGAGTGTGCGCTATACAATTTAAGGTATGAACATTACGATCCGATTATATTAACTGTATTAATCAACGGCGACAAATTTTACATGGAATTAGACTCGGGTTCTGGAATAAGTGTGATTTCCGATAAATGTTATAAAGAATATTTTTCTCATATTCAGTTACACGACTGCAACATTAAATTGTGTGTTTATAACGGGCATAAAATGACGCCAATGGGTGTATTGTTAGTAAATGCTGAGTATAATTCAATTAAAGACGTTCTTAAGATATATGTGATACCTAAAGGAGGCCCACCCTTAATTGGCCGTGATTTTATGGCTAAATTCGGCATCAAATTTACTACTGAGGAATATTATAATAATAATAGTATAGCCATTGACCATTACGCCGGGGAGGTCCGGCAATTATTACATTCTTATGCCGATTTGTTCAGCGAGGGATTGGGGAAATTTAATAAATTTAAAATTTCACTTCGCCTTAAGGAAAATGTTGTACCAGGTTTTTTTAAGCCCCGGCCAGTCCCCTTTGCCCTTAAGCACAAAGTTGATGAGGAACTCGAACGTCTTGTTGGTTTAGGTATACTGGTACCAGTTAACTTTTCGAAGTACGCGACTCCAATTGTTCCGGTTTTGAAGGAGAACGGGAAAATTAAAATTGCAGGCGATTATTCGGTAACACTAAACAAAGACTTGATTATAGACAAATATCCTATGCCGCGCATAGAAGAAGTATTTGCGAAGTTGGGGGGCGGCGAACGTTTTACAAAGCTGGATTTGAGCAATGCGTATAACCAATTCGTATTGGGTGACGAGTCTCGGGAGCTCACTACCATCAGCACCACGCGGGGGTTGTTTCAATATACCAGGCTCGTATATGGTCTGGCCAATGCGCCGGCTATATTTCAGAGAACAATGGAAACCCTGCTGATAGGAATAGACGGAGTGAGCATCTGGCTGGATGACGTGTGTATCACGGGCCCGGATAAGGCGACTCATTTGGAAAGGTTGCGTGAAGTATTATTTCGAATTAAGGACGCCGGTTTAAAATTACAAAAGGATAAGTGCGAGTTCTTTAAATCGAGCGTCACATATTTAGGTTACGTTATTGATAAAAACGGCCTTCGAACGTGCCCGAGGAAGATTGAGGCAATAGTTAATGCCCCTCGTCCAAATAATGTTTTAGATGTAAAGCGGTTTTTAGGGTTTATTAATTATTATCGTAAGTTTATACCGCGTGCCTCAAGCGTACTTAATCCCTTGCACGAATTACTTAAGGTCGATGCTGTATGGAGATGGGGCCCCGAGCAGGAGAAGGCATTTACCGCGATTAAGCGGGAGATGGCTTCGGGGCGAGTCCTAACTCATTTTGACCCAGAAGCGCGCCTGGTTTTGAGTGTTGACGCTGGACCCGCCGGCCTGGGTGCCGTGATATCGCTTGGGCCGGAAGGTCACGAGCGACCCCTGGCTTTCGCCTCCCGGGCACTTACACCCAGCGAAAAAAATTACAGCCAGGTCCACAAAGAAGCCGCAGCCATCGTGTACGGAGTGAAACATTTTCACCAGTATCTTTACGGGCGAAGTGAACCATTTGTACTCAAAACTGACCACCGACCCCTACTTGCCATATTTGGCAAGAAAAATGGCATATCCGTTATGGCGGCTTCGCGTTTACAACGGTACGCTATTTACTTATCAGCCTACAACTACGTCATTAGTTACATTACTAGTGAAAAAAATGTTGTGGCCGACTATTTCTCTAGGGCACCGCCGAAAGTAGTAAATCCGTCTGAGTTAAACATTGACGAGGGAAGTTCATACTTAAACTTTTTAGACGAGAATACTTTGCCAATATCGTTTGAAGATATTAGGGCGGCGACGGCCTTAGACAAAACAATGAAAATTGTTATGAAGTACATTAAAAACGGGTGGCCGCGTAAAATTAAATGCAAAAATATTCAACCATATTTTAGATGTAAAACCGATTTAGAAGTCGAAAAGGGTTGTATTTTACGCGGTCATCGAATAGTTGTCCCTCCGGCTTATAGGGCACGCGTGTTAGAGGAATTGCATAGGGGACACTTAGGAATCGTAAAAACTAAGAGTATTGCGCGCGGTAAACTTTGGTGGCCAGGTTTGGACTCCGATATAGAACGCATTGTGCAAAATTGCACCGTATGCAGTAAGCTGCGGACCGCCCCACCCCGCTCGCCCCTTCCGTGGCCTCGCGCGCGCGCATGCTGGGAACGTATTCATATTGACTACGTGCAGGTTGGGCAAAGGATGTACTTGGTCGTGGTAGATGCATTCAGCAAATGGTTGGAGTGCGTACATATGAGTAAAGATGTTTCATCAAGATCCCTAATTGTAAAATTAAAATACCTATTTTCAACATTCGGCTTACCCAAAACTATAGTGTCAGATAATGACCCAAAAATAAATAGTGACTTATTTAGACATTTTTGTGCAATTAATGGGATAAAATATTTAAACTCACCAATTTACCATCCTTGCAGTAATGGTCAGGCCGAGATATGTGCAAAAATTTCAAAAAAAATGATAAAATGTATTCAAAGTTTTGATAATAAAATGTCAACAGAGGCTATTAATGAGCGATTGTTAAGTTTTTTATTTGAATATCGCAACAGTGTTCATTGTAGCACCAACGAAACACCTGCAAAACTCATGTTCGGTAGGGATTTACGTAGTAAACTCGATTTAATTTTACCTAGCAAAGAACCTGATAGTAATAACGAGCAGGTTGGTTTAGCAGGTGCTCGTAAATTTGATGTGGGTCAAGTTGTTTTAGTACGATGCTTTGTTGCTCAAAAGCCTGTATGGCGCGTGGGAACAATAATAAATAAAGTCGGGAATAGGATGTTTACTGTATACGTTAGAGATATCGGTAAATGTATACGTCATGTCGATCAGCTGTTGCGATATTCAGGTGGGTCGGTTGTTGATAATATTGATAACGCTGCGCAAGCAAACCAGTCGCTGCCGCCGCCGCCTGCGCCTGTTTCCGCACCTTCCCCGCGGCCTATGACCTTTTCGCCCGCTCCGGCGCCGACGGCACAGGCGTTGCAACCCTCATCTCCGTGCTCTCCTATGTCATTGTCGAGGCCGGACGCAATTGAAAATATTGATCAAGATATAAACGAGCCACTAGATATTGCATCCGACAACGACTTTTATGAGTGTGATGATAATAATGTGGGGGGAGAGGAAACGGATCGACCGGTGCCAGAATCAGAAACGCTAAGCTCTGCACCCGCGGGCCCCGCGTCCGGCTCGGCTTCCGCGAGCCCTGCAGCGCCCCTGTCCCCCGCGGCCTCCGCGGACTCGCAACTGCTGCGCCCGCGCGCGCAGCAGCAGCTAGCCCAGAGCGAGCAGCCCGATAACCAGTCGGATCCGGTTCCGCGCCGATGTAATTTAAGGCCTAGAACTAAAAGGGTTAATTATAAATAGTTATAAGTATAATAATGTACCTATCTCTTTGAAGATACTTATGTCTAAAATATTGTCTGTTTGTTGTCAGGTTCCCAGAATAATGTGGGAGGAGTGATATGTATTGACTGTTGACGCTGTACCTGCATGTTCCAGTAATAAACCAGTCATTGGTCCAAACGGTTGTTTTACTAAATACCTCAACGACACAGGCCTATTGTTGAGTTACGTCAGTCGCGACATCTAGTGTCAAGTAGCAGTACTGATAAATCCGCTATTTGACGCTAGATGTCGACTGCGAAATAACCCGCGTTTTCGTAAGAAAACTGATGTATGGAGCTAGCACTCATGCTTACTTCCATATTTCTCTATGTCAGAACTAAAGGAAATTGCATTTAGACTAAGCAGTCTTTCAAGACTTCCCTTCCTGTCTATGGAGGTACCACTGGTAGCAAGTTGGTAACAGTGGTAACTACTGGGATTTTTTTCCCCAGTACTTACCACCAAAATGTTGTTAGAGTTCAATACTAATAAAACAATACAAGTAGTATAGTATAAATATAGAGTGCTTTAATAAATAATTATAAGTCGATTAGTGTTTCAGTAAACTGCCTTAAAAGTGATCAAACATATTAAAACCGGTGCAAGTTGTAAACGGTTCAATTCGTAGGAAAGCTGATAGGTAGACGGAAAGAGTTGGTACAAGTTGAACATATATAATTTAACTACGAATTCTAACCAACGAAACAAGGAGAAACACGATACAAGCATCAGTTCACTTAATTAAGTAAAATAGGTGCAACTCCTGGATATTAATACTAACAAAATGATCTTAGCTTAGATACAATTCGGAAGGATGCAACATAATAAAACCTACTTATATGTAAGCAAGCATAAAAAAAAGAATACAAGGTAACAAAATTAAAAGAACGAAATACTTAATCAGAAATTAATGCACAAAATAATAAAAGACACAATAAGAAATAAAATAAAAAAACAAAAAACTAAATAATATAAGGTTGCTTTGGTCGGGAATTGAATACAGGGCCACGCACTTCTAATTCCAACGCATTAGTCACTCGTCCAAGAAGGCTATGCAGAATATGGCGAAATATGCGATATCTACTCGGTATTGTTTAGGATTGCCGAATGACCGAAATAGGGACCGTGCGCGTTGGAGGGTCTGCCATCTTGTGGCCTGAATCGGAACCATAAACATGCACATGTACACGTCACGTGTTTTCTTGTGCATAGTAGGTTCTGCCATGATGCCATCTTGTGGGCTACATCGGAACAAAATACATCACATTTACGCCTCGCGCCAAAAATCTGACGGCTCCTGTGCTGCCTCCTACAGTTCATGCACGCTCCCTAAGGGACCGTGCGCGTTGGAGGGTCTGCCATCTTGTGGCCTGAATCGGAACCATAAACATGTACATGTACACGTCACGTGTTTTCTTGTGCATAGTAGGTTCTGCCATCTTGTGGGCTACATCGGAACAAAAAACATCACATTTACGCCTCGCGCCAAAAATCTGACGGCTATACTCTGTATTGCAAGGGCGTTTCCTAATGCTGCGGACAAAATGTCATATGATAAATAATTATAAAGTACCGCAATTAATGTCCAAGGTTGAATACACAACAAATTACATGATCAGTCGCGGAACACTTACCCCGTGACGATTGAACACATCCGCACGCACCACTAGCACATATTGCCACAGCTATGACAATGTATGTCCGTAATATAAATTTATTTTAATTTCACAATTTTCGTTTCCTTAACGACAGACCATTATGGAGCTCGTTTCATCGACCACTCGTTTTTTTTTACACGGTAAATATTCTTTTTCGCGACATCCTCTATTTCGAGATAAAAATGTATTCTGTCACCAACCGATCCGTTGCCTGCTAGTACTCGCAAATTGCGACTAGATGGCGTTACCAGGCTCATGTAATGTGATGTTTACGTTTTAACGTCATATCATATGCACAAGCATTACAAAGTGGAAAAAAAATTGAGAGAAATTAACGTTTGGATAAAATTATACTTTCTTTCTCCAACAGAATATTACAATTCACTTACATAGAGAAATACAAGCAATCATAATACACATTTTTTACATAGTGCACGAATAGCATACAATATATTCTAAAACAAAACAACTTATTCATTTCTGGAAGAAAAAAGTGGGTGTGTGAATTGGCAACTCGTAAGCCAGTACAGTACAGTGAAATTGTCATCGCGCGAGCGTGGGCGGACCGGGTTGTCGCGCAGACCAGCGTAACGTGACTGAGACATTAATAAAGAGCGCGCTAGAGATATGCGTTTATACTGGTTGGTCTGAGCGGTCAACACGTCCACCGAGCTCGCCCAGCAGTTGGTGATAACAGTTCTACAACATGCATGGGGTCATAGATTTATAATTAGCCTAGATGCCTTGTCCGTACATCCCTAGTGAAGCCATTTCGAGTACGACATTATGTCGCACTCGTGTCATCGTATCCGAACGGCCCTCGCAGTACTCAAGGTCTAGTTGGTTTGTGTACACCTCCCGATCAAAGAGCATATAATCACTACTCCCGATTATAAATTAATAAATACAAGAAAGATGGTTGTTTGTGCGTTGAATGGGTGTCACAAAACATCAGTGATAAAAACAAACCGCCTGATATAACATTTCACGCGTAAGAATCGTGTTTAATGGGATATTTTTACGTAATTGTAAATACAAAAACCCAAATTTTCGTCAGGCGCCATTACTTATAAATGTTGCCAGGTGATATGAATCTTTTTTTCTCCAAATGTGGCATGGCGATTACATTGATAAAATTAATATGCTTACTTTAAGTTCCTTGTATGCCTATAGAAAATATTCTTTTTTAGTTTTTCATTCTTTTATTTCAAATTATGTTTTGTCTTTTATAAAATTACAGTTTAAATTCATATTTTTATTGTGTGATATTCGTTTTAGATTTCCGACTGATCCGCTTCTGTCTGCGAGATGGGCGGAAAAAATTAGATTAAATAGGAACGATGCAATATGGAAACCGACTAAACATAGTCGAATATGCTCTCGCCATTTTGATGAGCAGGTAAAGTAAATTTTATTTGTGGAACACAGGTGTTACAGTCAAGGTCTGTAAAAACTAAACGCAACTGTCACTGTCGCACTTATATGGAAGACTGATAGAGAGACACAAAGCGTTTCGTTGTCGAAGCAATAGCGATTGTCACCTTGGCTAGGCCGGCAGGTACAATTACTAGTACTGACGATAAATAGTTATTTGTTTTACAAGAGGGAAAGTTGTTGTTTAACCGTTCGTGCTAATATTGCTACTCGAGCTAGATAAAGATCCGAAAATTTCGAAAAATGGAATCTTGAGCGTTGCGAGGGTTTCAAATCACGAGAGTTAAACAAAATTTGCCCCAAATGAAACACAAAACTTTTCACCACACCAACCCGAAGAAAATATTATCTGTAAGATATCAAATAAAATCAAACCAAATCAAATCCAAATGATCGTCATTAAATATTTATCATTTAAAATCATTAGTCCAAAGTCAATTCTACCAGATATTATTTGTGCACATTTGTAAAATAAAAAATAAACGATTTTTTACTTAAACATTATTTCACAAAGTACAGAAATGCAAAGTCCTTAAAAGAAACCTTGAAAGCTTTGCTACAAATTTAATATCTACATACACATTCCCAAATGACTGATAGCCAAGTATAATATTTGCATGACTTAATTGTAATTCAATAATTATGTACTATTTTGCATGTATACATTTGCCAGCGCTTTGGTGCGAACTAGGGCTTCCAATCCCGCATGCCCTTGCGGGATCTCGGTATCGGCGGGACCAAGATTTTTTTCTGGTGCGGGATCCCGGTATAAAGGGATCCCGCGTTTGTTGATAAAAAAAGGTTAAAAGTTAACAAACTAACATTAAATAAGAAATCAATTAAGATAAGTTCTCTTAACAAAAACAATCGAACGATTAACCAGGCGGGCGACCACGCGCAACGCATCTTAGCTGTTAGTTTTCACGCATGCGTAGTCCGTGTGCGTTGCGCGCGCCGCGCCGCCGGCCGCCGTCGTCTCGCTCGTCAGTAGAGTTGTGCCCGCTCGGTCTTTAAAAAGAGCGCTCCGATCTCGGTCAATCGGTCAAACGAACTAGTTCGCTCTTTTAGGTCCTTTAGTTCCTTCAGTTCAGGAGCAAATCTCGAGATCTGAATGAGGATGACTAGGTTATATCTTGCTCTCGCTCGCAAATAAACAGAGCGAGAGCGTGAGAGAGCGAATTTCTTGACCTTGACTCATTCCGATCATTCGCTCCCGACCGATTTGTTACTTGGTACTGAGGGCCTACCGCGAACCACGTTCGACGTGTTGCCTCTCTGTCGCACTTGTAAATTCGTACGTAAGTGTGACAGGGAGGCAACCCGTCGAACGTAGTTCGCGGTAGGCCCGCTGACATACCGACTACTGAACTAAAGGACCGAGACCGATTAAGAGCGCTTAAGATGAACTAGTTCCTTTCGGTCTGTGGTGGGATTTCATTCCTTTTAGTTCTTCGGTCCTGACCGACTCAAGCCTACTCGTCAGTGTCCGAGCGACAGCGCTCGCAAAAGCATGTGTCCCCGTTATACTTTTCAATCCCGCAAATCCCGCGGATCCCGCATGTCTAATCCCGCAGTAAGCGGGAGTGAAAAATCGTGCGGGATCTCGGTATTTCGAGATCTCGGTATACCGAGATTGGAAGCCCTAGTGCGAACTGTAATGCTGTGTAAATATATCGTAATAATAATAAATAATAAGGATGTGGTTAAAATCCATCTACTTTGAGGGGAATAAATTAACTCCGGCAACCCATTTTTAGGGTTCCGTAGCCAAATGGCAAAAAACGGAACCCTTATAGATTCGTCATGTCCGTCTGTCTGTCCGATTATGTCACAGCCACTTTTTTCCGAAACTATAAGAGCTATACTGTTCAAACTTAGTAAGTGGATGTATTCTATGATATATTAAGATGTTCACACAAAAATAGAAAAAAAACCAATAAATTTTGGGGGTTCCCCATACTACTACCGATATTTTCAGTGAAAAGTTCGGTAGTTTCAAACAACTTACATTGAAATGTATTAATGGACTTAAATTAGATAGTTAACTTTAATTACAATTATTGTTTGTTATTAGTGTTATTGCAATGTACTTCATCTTTGCTTTTATTTTTGTTAGGATGTACGAGCATTATTTGTAACTTCAATTTGGCAACTTAGAATTTCAGGTTTAGTTTAGTAATTATATATATTTAGGTTATATGGTTTTCATACTATATTTAAGGAAACTGTAGGTCTATAAGTCTATTACCCTATATTGTAAAAATTTATGAATATAAGAGACTGTTTGTTTCTAAATAAAGAAAATAAAATAAAAAAATAAAAAAATACTTAGAACTGAAACTCAAAAAATCTTTTTTCATCAAACCCATACGTATGGGGTATCTATGGATAGGTCTTCAAAAATAATATTGAGGTTTCTAATACATTTTTTTTCTAAAATGAATAGTTTGCGCGAGAGACACTTCCAAAGTGGTAAAATGTCCCCCCCCCCCCCGTAACTTCTAAAATAATAGAATGAAAAACCTAAAAAATATATATGATATACATTGTCATGCAAAATTCCACCGAAAATTGGTTTGAACGAGATCTAGTAAGTAGTTTTTTTTTTAATACGTCATAAAATTAAAAAAAAAAAATTTTTTCATCTAACCCATACGTGTGGGGTATCTATGGATAGGTCTTCAAAAATGATATTTAGGTTTCTAATATCATTTTTTTTCTAAACTGATTAGTTTGCGCGAGAGACACTTCCAAAGTGAAAAAATGTGTGTCCCCCCCCTGTAACTTCTAAAATAACAGAATGAAAAATCTAAAAAAAATATATGATATACATTACCATGCAAACTTCCACCGAAAATTGGTTTGAACGAGATCTAGTGAGTAGTTTTTTTTAATACGTCATAAAATTAAAAAAAAATTTTTTCATCAAACTCATACGTGTGGGGTATCTATGGATAGGTCTTCAAAAATGATATTTAGGTTCCTAATATCATTTTTTTCTAAACTGAATAGTTTGCGCGAGAGACACCTCCAAAGTGGTAAAATGTGTCCAAAGTGGTAAAATGTTGAACAAGATCTAGCAAATAGATTTTTTTTAATACGTCTTAAATGGTACGGAACCCTTCATGCGCGAGTCCGACTCGCACTTGGCCGCTTTTTGTATATATGTGTGTGTCGCTGAGCGTAAGACACGAGCGTCGCACGCACACATCAATCGTGTTTTGGCTTCACTTTTGGCAGTTAGCCTTATGAGGACTAACTGTCTATGTGTGATAGGTCAGTGATCTGGCCTATAGTTGGCCATATAACATACAACAATGGTCCAATTTTAATTAAATAAAAAAGTAATCATAATAATCATATTTTTTATTTTCTTTCATATATAATAATTTAACGCGTCTTAGTCTATCTAAAAACATAAACGGGGTTTTTTATATGTCATTTTATGAATGAGAGGGACAATCTCAAACTTGAAATCCGACTAATCCGGACTATAGTTGTGTAGTTTTACGGTAGTTACCACTGGTAACAACTTGGTGGTAACTAGTGGGAATAACCCATTCGCCGTAGTAAACGTCCACCTGGGACCCATTTCTCGAACGGTATTATTAGCCCACGAATGACGAACCCTCAAATCGTATGGGTAACGGGTAACACACTAATAACATTAGTCTAACACCGTTCGAGAAATGGGCCTCTGGATGCGTAGCCAACGTGCCTATCGCGCGTTAACGCTCCGTAGCGAACGAAACGCCACTGTCACTGTCGCACTAATATGGAAGAGTGATAGAGAGAGATGACTTGTATGCCTAATGGCAAAACATGGTGATACGCTACTATAATTATAAGACCTATTATGTACCTGTGTTTACAAATAAACGTATTGATTGATTGATTGACTACGCTACGGAGCGTTATCGATTGACACGTTGGCTAAGCACCCAGTCCGCTGTAAATATTTGTACAATCGTGGTTAGAATGACGTAACCACTTTCAGACGGTCTTTAAATTGCTATAAGACAAATTATGTGCTATGCGGGAGGCATTTCCTGCCGAGATGGATATGCGCCGCGCGCGCGCGGGCACGTCACGAGCGCCTGCTTAATATATACTTGTTATCTACTCATTGTGTTTTGTCTACCTCCTTTATAAAATGTATCAACCACAAAATATACACCGTGGGCTCGAATAACCCGAAGGATTTTAAAGGTATTCTTGACCGCATTTAGAGACTAAAATGTCATACAAGTTTTCTGAAATCGGTCTTATTTTGGAGATAAATAAATAAATAAATATTATAGGACATTATTACACAAATTGACTAAGTCCCACAGTAAGCTCAATAAGGCTTGTGTTGAGGGTACTTAGACAACGATATATATAATATATAAATATTTATAAATACTTAAATACATAGAAAACACCCATGACTCAGGAACAAATATCCACGCTCATCACACGAATACATGCCCTTACCAGGATTTGAACCCGGGGCCATCAGCTTCGTAGGCAGGGTCACTACTCACTAGGCCAAACCGGTCGTCAATAATAATAGAGATAATGGAGGTAGAGATAATGGCAATTCTTGTAAAAATTTATTTTCCTAATACTTCATGCAAAACGGCATTTTGGCTGCGACGCTGCCAATATGAGACTTGCTTTAGACATAGAAATAAAATAAAAAAAACTTATTCGTAGCACTTAATGTCATAATGTGTTTTTTCCGCCAAGATGTAAAGAGAAATAACGTCTCGAGTGCAGAAAACATACAGACACACAAACAATTTTTTTTGCTATATTTCACCAAAATTCATATAACATATTACTACAACATAACACATATAACATATTACATATTACATTGTACTTCAAATTCATTTGTATATGTGACTGTTTGTGTTCTAAATAAATTAAAAAAAAAAAAACATGTTTTGCTCCTTATGACCTCAGGAGTTAGTCGGGTTACTCGATCTCACGGTGTATAGTAACTTCAGATCTTAGAGTCATGTCAGTAGGTGTCACTCGTCAGTACTCTACTAAGAGGTTTATAAGATATATTATTGGCCGGTACTGAACCTACAATAAAATGTTACATCATATGATACTGCCAAACCTATTGGTTGCAAATTTTCGAAATTTTATCGTAGGTTTTTCGGTTCCGATTTATTAAGTTTGTAAGTTAATAGGCACCTACCTACTACTAATTTCGTATAAATACAACCACTGATTCCTTTGCTTTATCATCTTTATTCCCATGCAGAGCTATAATTACGACGACGAGACATTGTCGCTTTTGCGTTTGCTTCAGCATTTTCGCTTTTATCGGGAAACCAGGCTACGTTTGTAGCTTAGTGGTGAAATGTGTGAAGACATTTTTACTAACTAAAAGCACTCAGTGAAGGTGGCAATTAGGAACCCGCATAGTTCCGGGCTTTAGTTGAATGAGTTGACGCCGGCTCGTGGCGGCACCGCGCACCGCGCGCCGCCGCGGGTCGCACCCGGCGCGCCGTGGACAATGCTTGCACGACGCGGCGTGGGCGCGGGGCTTCCGCCGCCAGGGGCACACACTACTTGCCTACTGACAAATCCTAGACCCTATCTCCTTGCAGTAAGCTCTACTAGGAGCCAATTAATCGAGTCAACGTAGTTACATTACTCACTGCTTCAATCCGCAGGTTGATCTCGCTCGCCTAGCGGTCAGTCTGAACGAGCTCGTAGGCCTAGTCGGGGCCGCGGTCAGTGAGTCGGTAAGAAGTCTTAACAGCCTACATTTGAACAACTCGACCCAGTTCTAAGTCACTCTGTCTTATTCTTGTTAAGCAGGTAGTGCAGAGATTAACCATGGATTAACCTTATGTGTTGGTGATTAAACATTGTGAGTTTAAACCTCGGTCGCAGGTTCAAAATCGTTCTCGACCCAAATGCTGAAAGATGATCGTAAAGGTCGTGATTTTTATCAAACACAGACTGAGAAATCAAAAGTACACTTCCTATTAGAATAAAGATTTTGAGTATGTTACATTATCAAGAATCTAAAGATTTTCAATTTCCCAATATCTAGTTTATTTATCAATACTTATGAATTTTGTGTGACCTAAAGATAGAGTTAGACCAAGCTAAGTTTGCAGATATTTTGATACCTCAGACTAAGGGTTATTTTAAACGTCAATCTTCTATTAAATATTCACGTTTAAATAAACTTTCACAGTCTGGGCTATAAGAATCGCTACCAACTTGGCTTGGTCCAACTCTATACGCATCTCGAAATATTTTACAATAATAACTTCGCATTTTCTCAATGATTTAAATTTTTACTGAAGATCGAATTTATACAGATCAAGTCTCGTGTGACTAAATCCCAAAAGAATTGAGTCGAGTCTTAAAAATGTGGTGAAAAGACTGAAGTGTTTACGACGCTAGGTCAGTGATGGTCCTGGTAGTGTTGCTGGCGGCGGCGGCGTGCGCGCGCGCAGCGCTGCTGCCGCAGCAGCCGGAGCGCCTGCGCGCCACGGTCGGCGGCTTCGCCGTCATGAACTGCCACCTCGACTTCCCCTTCGGCAACGAGATCCCTTACCATCTGCAGTGGGACAAGGATGTAAGGATGTTTTACTTTACGTGAGGATAATTTCTCTCGAAAGTTTATACTGAAATTGGATTTTTGATTTAATTAAGGAGGTCGCACAGCTGAACTGTCTGGCCTAGTGTGAGAAGCGAAGAGATGAGTGTCGAGCACGAATATTTGTACCTGAGTCAAGGGTGTTCTAAATACATAGGTATTACGTATTTATGTATTTATAAATTATTATATTTATCGTTGTCTAAGTACCCACAACACAAGCCTTATTGAGCTTACTGTGTGACTTACTCAATTTGTGTAATAATGTCCTATAATATTTATTTAAACAATCGAATGAACTGTCACCCGCGGTATTTCCGGATCGATACGACCTGCAAACCTTAAAGGAAATAAGAGCATACCATCTTAAAGGCCGGCAACGCACTTACAACTCCTCTGATGTTGCAGGTGTGTAGAGTTTGTGAAGTTAGGGTTTGGCTTTACAAGGAACCTTATGGTTTCGTCTTGGCAACATTTCACATACCTACATGAAAATGTTTTTGATGGGATTTTACTTCTTTTTTAGGGTTCCGTAACCAAATGGCAAAAAACGGAACCCTTATAGATTCGTCATGTCCATTGAGATGAAGACCTTCCACGTCCATGAAGACCTATCCATAGATACCCCACACGTACCTATGGGTTTGAGGAAAAAAAATTTTTTGAGTTTCAGTTCTAAATATGGGGAACCCCCAATTTTTTTTTTTCTATTTTTGTGTAAAAATCTTAATGCGGTTCACATAATACATCTACTTACCAAGTTTCAACATTATAGTTCTTATAGTTTCGGAAAAAAGTGTCTGTGACATACGGACGGACATGACGAATCCATAAGGGTTCCGTTTTTTGCCATTTGGCTACGGAACTCTAAAAAACGACGAAGCTCTTCGAGAAAAGGTGCGCTTCGCTTTGCTCGTCCTGGCTCCTGGCGGGGCACTGCCCTGCCCCCAGATTATTTAACGCTTCCAAGATTTTTAATCGTAATCTAGATATACGTATCTAAATCTAGATGCAGTGTGAAAACCTAAACACTGCGTGTGACTGAAGAATTAAATTTTGCATAAAATAGGTATATAAGTACCATAATTTGTCAGTAACTGTGAGGTTAGTAAACAACACCTACTCTCAAGCGCGAATCCTTATTAAGAACAGGAAAAGCAAATTCGAGTCTCCGCTGTGACTGTGACTGTGACCCTAATATTTTAGGCAACTGGTGTTAGAGGACACGTCTGCGGACTGTTTCATCACAGTCATGTTTTCCTTGTAAGAACACGTCTAAGTTCTTGTGGGGGAAAAGAAACCATGTTCCCGCTACAAGTGTCTCTTATCCCATGTTACCTTAGATGAATCATAATCATAATCAATTATAAAATATTTCCTTAAGTACTAAAGTGTTTATTGATGATATTGCGACATTTTTGGTAGTATACATATACAGTGTGTCCCTAGCCATAATAGCCATTAGACAAAGCCGAAATGTACGTATATGCATTAGGGTATTTAGAACCAGTGTACAAAGTATTCTAACAGCCGGTGTAGCGGTTTCGAAAAAATTAACAAATTACCAATTTTTACTTTGAAGCAGCCTGTATGTGTTAGTAGTTCCTAAGGTAATATCCTCAAAGAATAGTATGGAACGTTCTTCAACCTTTTCGATTATCTTTTTTATTTATGAAACACGCAACTTATCATTAACAAGGTCAGCATCCTGGACCAAGCCAACTAAACCGTTTAGAAGTGTACGAGTAAGGGCTCTTGACGTGGGCGCTCGGCGCGCGTACTGTGTGCGCGTCGCGTCGCGGGGACGGCAAACAGAAGCTGATTTTTGAAATGCGAGCGCTCGAATTCGTCACTCGAAAATCTGTCGAAAACGGCGAATTGATATTTTAGAAATACGACCAATAGAAATTGGGAAGTTAATGGTATTGACCACTCGTTTTCAATTATATTAGTAGAATTTAAATGCCTAGTTGTGGAGATAAATTGAAGGGAATTACATGAAATCGAGCACTCGAAATTCAAAAATCGCCCCCAGTATGTGCCGGCGTCGAGCGCACAGCCGTATGCTTGAGAGCACACAAGGGTTACCTTCATTCAAATAAAATATAAATTGTTGAAATTGGTTCACATAATAAAGAATTATCCTATAAAGAGGGGGCTAAATTTAAAAGTCTAGTTATTACTAGGTGAAGCTCGAATTCAACATTCCAAAACATTTTGAAGGAAAATATGAAAAAAAAAACCTTTTGTATTGGCGGAGCGGAGGTACTGCTGTGCCCCCAGATTATATTTCTCTACAATCAGCGTACCTAGTGCAATTGTTTTATCAATCTTCTCCAACGTCGACCCCAATGTCATGGATCACATGCGCAGTAGGACATTGCTATTCGAGACGTCCTCATATCTTCGCTTTATTGTGTACGAGTACTTACAACTCGTTCACCAATTACTAAATACGTCATTACAGCATTTCACGCCTTAATTATTCAAGTAGCTTGGACTAGTTGGGCTACGCGTCTCGTTATTGTGATTAAAGCTTCTAGGGGTCACTGACAGTGCACTATAATAGGTAGGTACGTATTAGTTATAGGAGAGTTGTTTTTTGGGACCATATGATTGACTACGTGAGAAGTGCATTGTGGGGGGTATAGTAAAGCGATAGCAGCGCACGCGGTGATAATTTGGCACTAACAAAGGTTAGCGTCGTTATCATTTCGTACAAACTATATGCACGAAAAGGTTTTTTAAATAAAATAATTATAATAAAATTCTTTTATTTCAAACAGAGTCCATATACATCTTAAAATTAAAACTACAAATAAAATTAAATTAAAAATCACATTTACACATTAGACCACATATAATTACTATTATTATACACAATTTATTATATTACACTATTTACACATAAATATCCATTAAGTCCATCCAGGGCCCTTATTCGACATGCTAAAAGTGACGTTTCGTGTTGATTTCCATTTGATGTGAGAAATATTGTGACTTGTCGAATTGCTATTATCACCACCTGTCAGTGAACAATATCCACACTAGAGGCGGGGCGTTGTACCGGAATAGTTTTTGGAACAGGTTATTTGTAATAGACTACTATTAGCTTGTCGAGTATTTAAAAGTACGGACTCTGATTTCTGAAATAAAACAAATATGAAACTTTCATCACCTCGTACCTCCATTCTTACCGTTACTTTAGGTAAAATAAAATGTTGTTAACAGATGGTCGTCTGGGTGTCTGTTGTATCTAAAAATAATGTAATAATATATAACAAAAATATGACAATAGATTCATAGCCTTCACTCAAAACGTCACCATATTTCCGACCCTTACCGAAATAATAAGTCGATATTTGTATAAATAATCCTTATTTGTAAGACGCCTAAGCACGGCAAATACGTAAACTGCCTATTGGGGGTCATACTCGTAAAACTGGTATTTTAGACGTACTTTTGGTACGAGTAACAGAGACGTACTTTTGGTACGCAGTCCCAGCTCTAGTCAGGATTCTAGTTGTCAAATATAAGCGTGTCGAATACGTATTAGTTAACTGTCAAATGAAATTAGATCAACTGTAGACTTTTTTGTCGATGGGTATGGCTGCCATGTTTGGATTTATGACATTTAAAAGGGGATCCTAAGGCAGAGAGCAGTTTTTTCTGTACGATTTTGATTCTTCTACTGGACGCAAGATGGAGTTAGCTGCCAAATTCCGATCAGGCTGACGCAACTAGGAAGAAAAAAGTTTTGTATGGAATTTGTTTCGCAAATCATTGCCAACGAAGAAAAAGAAAACGTCAGTGCTATTTATTCTGTCAAGTTTACATCAAGTCTACTGTCAGCCTAATTGCTTTGTTTGTTTTGAAGGCTTCAACGTTTTGTTCGGGTATTTCGTGTAATTTCTTTATTATTTAGTGCAAAAATCGAAAACAGTCAACCGTGATCAGAGTAAAGAGCGAGTTTGTTACAATGCCAGCGAGAAAACGGTTTACTAAGTGTGAAATATGTGGCAAGCGAGCCACTTGAGAAAATCACGAAAAAAGGGATTTTATGGCGAAATTTCCCTTGGATGAAGACTGGTAAGTATTGCTTTAGATACTTTTGACCTTATTTTGGGTCAGCAGGCTATAAACACATCGAAAATTAGATATTTTACATTATTTTTCGTTGTGAACTAGGGATGTAATATAACTATCGATAACTGTAGTTTTATTTGTATATCAGTGTAAATAATTATTTTAAATATGTGAAATTTCCTTAGAACTAGCATGCAATATGACCATAATTAATTCGTCGAAGATTAATTATGCATAAATTATCTATTACTTATGCATTAATGGTCATTAGTTAACATATTTTTTTTATCTAGTGATTATTTAATATATAAACCTAAAATGTAAGAAAATTAATCTCTGTTTTTATGATAAATAAAGAAATATTATAGGACATTATTACACAAACTGACTTAGTACTAAAGTATGAATGGCATGTGTTGTGGGTACTTAGACAACGATATATATATATATACCCACAACACATGCCATTCATACTTTAGTACTAAGTCAGTTTGTGCAATAATGTATATATATATATGTACATAGACCTAATTTATAAGTATTTATAAATACATAGAAAATACCCATGTCTCAGGAACAAATATTCATGCTCATCACACTAATAAATGCCCGTTCCAGGATTTGAACCTGGGACCATCGGCTTCATATGCAGGGTCGCTGCCAACAAGGCCAGACCCGTTCTCATGATTAACAGACATATAAATACATAAAAAGTTAAAGCATTGATAAAGGGTTGTTGATAACTGGATGCCGAAAAACATGATTTATAGATGCATATTAGCGCGAAATAATCAGTTGATCATCTCATTAGCAAACACATGGAATATAAACTGTAGATAAAGTCATGTTTTTCCAAGGCTGTATGTTTTCAGATGCAGGCAGTGGGCCAAATTTGTTGGGAACGAAGACCTGATACATCTTCCCATAGAAAAGTTACATTTATTCAAACATGTATGTGCACATTGCACATAATTATGAAAATCAAGCATTTAATAAAATAAAAAAAAACACGACTTAAAAACTGTATTAAAATAATTCGGGTCCACATTAAGCCCGACCAGATAGTAGTCCAATTAAGAACTATCCACTATATATAACATACAACTTAAATGTGGACTCGATGCTAACCTGATTTCGAGTACAAAATTTGTAGACAGGAGCCTATGTTTCAACCCTCCCCATTTTATCGATATCGATAAGAATCGTAAGCGTGTAGCGTACTACACTATTTAAATCGCTTATGTTGGTACTATGGTTCTTTGACAGTTCTTTGTCGTACATTTTGGTAATGATTTGCGAAACAAACTGATTCCACTCGCTAGTATGGAAGTCCCGTCTCTTAAAACGTAGTGATTATATGCTCTTTGACAATGACATGCAGTTGCGTCGATGTAGATCTATCATAAAACGTACATGTGACGCATGTGACAATTGTCCAGGATGAAAGAACTATCTTGACAATTAACATAAAGCAATACAATACCACAAAAATGTCAACAAGAAAACAGATTTATTATAAAAATACAAATTATATACAAAGCTTCATTTTAAAACCAATGGTCGTGGGTTCTAACCCCGGCTCTTAACAATGTGCATCTTGTAACATGTACCGATTGCTTTTCAGTAAAGTAAAATATATTATCATGAGGAAGATGGAGTAGCCCCAATAAGTAATAATATTTATTTAGTATAAATTTTATTTTGACACTTGGAGAGACTTTACACCTCCAAATTTTATTAGTATTAGTACTCTGACATTGGGGACCTTTTACATCTCCAGATTTAATGTGTTTTTAACTATAGAGACTATACATCTCTATTGTATTGTATTAATTATTTATTTTAAGATTATTATTATGTAATGTTTACCCAGGTATTGGCTGTTGTATTTATAAATGTTGTTATGTATTTTTCATGTCACTATATGATGTTACTATAAATGTTGTATTGACTTGTAAAAGAGCCCTTGAGGCCTACATGCAGAAAAAATTTTTGAATTTTGAATTTTTAATTTTGAATTAAGGTATATTTTCCCCTCTGGGTTAGAAGGTCAGATAGTAGTGAGACAGGGAGATATAGTGAAGAATGCGGAAAAACAAGCATTTATTGTGTTGTTAGGCTAGTTCTTTTTTTCAAAATTTGAAAACGAACGCAACAGCATGCTCAAAGCCCCCTGTGAGTCAGAATCTGTTAATTTCAGGCTTAAGACGAAACAGGAGCTGAGCCCGTACACAAATTTGAGATTTTTAGGTAAAAGGTCAAAAATATCGCCGTCGCGCTGACGAGTGTGGCACCCCGTACCTAGCTAGAGACTATCCCTTGTGTGTGTACCAACAAACCAAATTTTAGACAAATATGATACGTCTTCTTCTTCTTTGTCGTTGTACTCTTTGCAGAGCGTCGTGGTCAACTGCTGATATCAGGCGCAGATGTTGCTTGCCGTACGATTTCTCGCCATTTTTCGCGGTTGGGGGCCATTCTGGCAAATGCGTTCAGGGGACCCTTCATGGCAGATTTGATTTGGTCAGTCCATCGCATAGGTGGCCTTTTGCGCGGTCTTTTTCCGTTTGCTCTACCCTGCACCACTAGACGCTCTATGGAGTCGTTGTTCCTCCTCGAGACGTGACCGAAAAAACTGAGTATGCGGGTCTTTACGAGAGTCGAAAGGCGCTGCTTGATACGGAGTTCTTTAAGGATGGAGACATTAGTCCGAAACTCGGTCCAGGATATCCCCAGCATTTTCCTCCAGCACCATATTTCTAGGGCGTCTATCGTCTTTTCCTCTGTCTTTCGGATAGTCCAGGTCTCAGCAGCGTATAAGAATATAGGAAAAACGAGGGCCCGTACAAGCCGAACCTTCGTGGTGTTTGTGACGTTTCGGTGATACGTAGCCTATACGTAAAAACTAGCCAAGACAAATCCTTTATAATTTCAGGATTTTCTACACAGCACAGAACATGGCACCCATATAGATCTCAATTCCGTTGTCGGCGAGTCAACAACGACACATTTTCTTAATATTGAACTTAATTGGCTCTCATTTCACATTTATGTTTTAAATTAATTATAGGCATAGACATACCATATCCTATTGTAAGTACAAAGTTTCAGAGCAATCTAGCAAGTCATTTTAAAATGAGAGCGTAACTACATTTGTATGGAGAACCGAATTTGCTGCGGACGCACAATGTAGCATAATCGGATTAGGACCAAATCTCTGTAACAGTCATGAAATTTATTATATATATAAATTAAAGGCCCCTTTTTCATGCCCAAACCATTTAACATTTGGGGACCTCGAGGAATCCGAGCCATCTTGGAAAATGTGTACCATCAACACAACAGTCAACATTAAAACTTATTAAATTCTACACAAAAAAGTCCTCGATATCTTTGCAGAACAATACATCTTGTTATAGAGAATACTTGCTGAATCTAAGTTTAACGCTTATACGCTTCCAGGGGACATTCTCTTAAAAGGAAACTCGGAGGAATATGAATTCTATTTTTAACTATACATTTGTACGTGGTCTTAGTTTAGTTTAGTTTAGTTTCTTTATTGGTAAAAAAATTTTTTTACAGGTCACAGTTATACATAATTCTATATAAAAATTAACAATGAAAGTTTACGGTTCCTTAATAGTTATTACAATATGTTTTTTTTTTTTTAAATTATCTCCTTCATAAAATCATCGACAGAATAACATGCTTGGTCTAGTAGTAAACATTTCAGTTTTTTAGCGAATAACGAGTCGCTTTCTGTCAATTTAATGTCATTAGGAATTTTGTTGTATATTTTGGGCCCAATAACACTGAGTGACTTTCGGTCGTGTCTACCCCAATATTAACATTTTACTCTACTGTGACTAAACGAGAAAGAAGGGTTATGGGTGTAAGTTTAGTACTGATGATTCAGTACACCCAGTAGGTAGGTATTAGGATACTGGACGGATTTTTTTAAATGACGTATCGTTAGATTTCTCTTGCCATTCACAACCTATTTTTACTTGTTTTATTAAAGAAAAATCAATACAGCCGCCTTGAGAGGACTCCGAATATTAAATCATATTTTTTCTTCTAGCGCCTAAACTTTTGAGCGGAGTACAGTAAAACAGACATCAGTAGATCCACAGTTAGTATACAAGTGCTATGCAATACAAAGATACTAAAATTAACGGAAGAAAAAAGTTTAGGGCTAAATAATACGTCATTTAAAAAATCCGTCCAGTATCCTAAGGTACAGGGTGTCCTGAATCCTCAGTACTTATACCCATAACCCTACTTTCTGGTTAAGTTGCAGTCAAGTAAAATATTGATATTGGGGTAGATTATGTACAAATGTATAGTTAAAAGTGGAATTTTTATTCTTCCAAGTTTCCTATTAAGAGAATATCCCATGAAAGGGTATAAGGGCTAAATCTGGGTTTAGCAAGTATTTTTGAAAGCAAGATCATTTTTTTTCGCAAAGATGTCTAAAACTATTTTATGTAGAATTTTATAAACTTGAATGTTGCCTTACACGATTATTGAATAAAGAACGTAGATTTAGAGTAAAACGCGAATTTCTCCTGGATGGTCCACATTTTCTAAGATGGCTGCGGTTCCTCGAGGTCCCCAAATGTCAAATGGTGTGGGCATGAAAAAGGGGCCTTTAAGGGGCGTATATACATACCAAATTTCATGACTGTTCAGACATTTCGAGTTTGGTCCTAATCCGACTGTGCTAATGCCACTATGTACGTAAACTGTAACTGTACTGCGGACTCAACCTTCACGTTATAATTTTTTAAGTATTAACGTTGACATAGTAACGAAAATAATAAACACGTCAATTGAAGTAAACAATATTATTATATGCAAGAAAATTTTTCAAAATAGGTACATTAATGATTAATATGTAAAACATTGTTGAATTAAAATTATGATTTTGTGTTAAAAAATATGAGACCAATTATACAGCCCGATTACACGGGCTACATATTAAAAATGATTATCATGGAAACAGTAAATATACACAGGTGAACAAAGTTATAGTAAAATAGGTGCATAATTTCAGAGCTTGCCTGGCCCACCTGTACCACCTACCATGACCACGGCCGTCTCCTACTATTATTATTTTCTAATACCTATGGCCTTACTAGCGAATAGTATTCCATGTTCTTGATCCAGAATTTAAACCCTTAACTACATATTTGTGGCACTTGGGGTTGAATTTGAAACTCTAGGGCACTAGCGTGGCTCTATGAGAGCGCCTTATATAGGCTTCTGGTGACCAGAGGATCAGCATTGTTAACCAGCGCGGAAATGCACCCAGCCTTCTGGGCACCCTACCGAGCGACCAGAATATAGGGCAAATATTTTATGTATACGTTTTTGACTTAAGTGTTTTTATCATATTTTATATTTAAACTTACAGATGTCGAACTACCAGCAAAGTTTTTGAAGAGGTGTAGTTTTTATATTTCCTGGTACCAAACTGATACAGGAAATTGGAACATCAGTAAATAATCTACACCGAAGACAATGAAATATAGTCACATAATACTTTAATGTTTTATTTTATTAAAGAAATCGGTAAAAAAAATGTGTTAACTGAAAAAGATAAATTTTATTTTATTTGTAGTTGAATAACAAAATATGTATTTAATCTCCTTTTAACATAGGAATTCTCTTTGTGTAGGTACATATAAATAATAGGTACTTAGGTCTTGGTAAGTAATATAGACAGTACAGTAGGTCTTATCTTAATAATTTGAGATCTCATACATGCGTTCCGATATATCTGATGGCGACTGTACATACAATGGGGTCGCGTATACGAGTACAAAGAGCATTAAAATAGTTGTTGATAGACCAAGTGAGCGAGCTACTATGGTACCTATCTTTATATCAATTTTATGCATTATGTAATAGCGCAATACAGACATTTTTTTGACAAATGTAGTATTATTTTTATAGTAATAAAGGTTATTCATGAACCATCTCGTAATTTAAAAAAAAACGGACTTTATCTCTAAATCATATGCCTTATATTTACAGATGTGTTAGGTTACAACTTGGTTCGTGAACGTGGTTTAGAAGCAACTTGAGACTGGGTGCGGAGTAAATTGCATCAATTTTTTTTACAATTTTGAGCGTTTATAGGAGAATATGTGGAGCGAGCATTATTCGACGTGTAGGTGTGGGTTCAACAAAAAAATCGCATGTCAATAGTTCTTTATTGTCGTTAAAATTCAATTAATAATCGCCTTTATCGACCATCAACTGTGTGGTCACTTTTTAATTGATTGACGTTGTCAGGTATAGTTTCACTACTCGCCGTCGTATTGTTCATTGCGCATTACTTATCCTATCGAATACAAGATGTCGCTGATTCCTGTAAACTTATGTTTAAAAAAAAAAGACGCTTTACTCTATGCCATATATTGTAGGAAAGGAAGGGTATTCCCTGTCGTACGTCAAAAAATCCAAGATGGTGCCCAAGCCCATGGACAAAAAAGTCTAGCAATAAAATCAACACTTGTCAAAATTTGACATTAGCAATCCACAGTCAGGTGACAATCAAATCAAACCGAACCACTTCGAGTTCGGAGCCATTTCAAACGATATAGTAGTAATAAACAAAGTTGATTTTTGTTTGATTATTTTTTCTATGAATGAGTTTTGATTGTTCCAAATGATAATATCCACAGTTGATAGAATCAACACTTGATACAATCAACATGCGATAGAATCAAGTGTTGATTTGATGTGGACGCGAAATTTGACAGTTGTGCATCTCGAATAAGGCCCCAGACTTTTTGTAGACTAATGAACGAGACAACCCTACCATACATTGTGTTATTATAGCTCAAACAGATTAGGCAGCGTTTCCGATTGAAGCTCATAGACAGCGTTTTCCGACATGATTTGCAAACATCGTCACAGGTCAACCAATTTCTCAATTTTTTTTTATAAAGTAATTTAAACCTTCTTCAAGAATCATTCTATCGATAGGTGATAACCGTATAAAAATGCGTTTAGGAGTTTTTTTTTTAATTTTGGGGACGTTTTATAAGATGTAGTGATTTGACGTTTTCCTCTAGATTTGCGGATGCTACTAGTGGTAGCCGTACGAGCCCAATTTCAAAGAAAAGCCGCAAATCGATGTACAGGTAGGCATTTGGCACACGCATACTAGAGGTCAAAACATAATTTTTGACCTGCAGTTCCTAAAAATATTCCTTAGGAGGGGAGTGCGGATGCGGAGTCATTTTTTGTGTGGGAAGGAAATAGAATAGTTTTCAACCCCAAAATCAATCCATAAGGGTGAAAAGGGGGGTTGAAGTTTGTATGGGGAATCAGTAAAAAAAAGGAGATTGTATAAAATATGCTCCCAGATACGTATTTCATGATTTTTTATTGTAAATCACTTCCAACCAACCCATTAAATTAGGGGATGGAAGATTGTCATAAGCAACTTACAAAAAGAAGTGAAATCCCATGAATAACATTTTCATGTAAAATGTTGCCAAGACGAGACCATAAGGCTCGCACTGTCTAAAAGTTATCATTTCTCTTGTAGAGCCAAGCTTCTAACTTCACAAACTCTACACCTTAAGCAAAACATGTGTCTTGGCCGTTTCGTTACTACAAGAAGTAAAAAATAAATACAATTTTCACAATGTCGGCAATGTGACAGTTTT
>NW_026907767.1:0-33743 GCF_033807575.1 Cydia pomonella | reverse complement strand
AAGCGAAGGACGCCTATGTCTATAATATCTGAATTCTGGATAATATACGTGAATTAAAGTTCTAGGTCACCAACAAATAGTAATTCGAATTATTCTTCGTGGTTGCATGAATTCGTCCGAACATCTAATCTCCAAGACCATACTGTTCCTCATACTGTTCGTCTATTATGTATACGTGTTGAATTCGTGTACCAGACGCGTAACACGCAAAAGCTAAAGAACTTTCCTTCTTATACCGCTCATCTAGTCATGAAACGTTAAGACACGGTTCCCGCTGTTCGTCTAGTACATATATTAGTAAACCAGAAGAACATTCCTTACAATGTTCGTCTATCACGTATACACGACGTTAGACGTACACACCGGGCGTCTTGCATGCATAACATCTGCGCGGTGCGCAGCTGCCCGACACACGGCACACGACCCCTCTCGGCATTGTTTCAATATGGTTGAGGGTTAAACATGTCAATTATGGGCTTATAAATAGTGGTAAGAAATTTAGCTTGTGTAACGTATGCGGAGTGAAATATGTACAAAATTCGATGTCGTATTAAATAAAAACAACATGGTTATTTTTTTATAAATATTCATGTTTTTTTATAACGTATTTAACAATGTTAAAAACATAAAGTTTATTCCAATGCGAGATATTTAACGGCAGTTATGGTACTTTAAAGCCAATCAGTGTCGAAAACACAAATGTTGGCATTTTTTTTAGTTACAATTTTATCTTCCTTAGGAAAACTTTTTGGGAAACTTCGTATGCTCGACATATTTCACATTCTCGTCCGTTGAACCATTGGTGTTCTCAAAATAATAGTTACCTTGCCATGAATTTCTATTTTAAGTGACATATGATTAGCCCCCCATAATTTCCATAATGCAAAAACAGGTGTTTTTTTATATTTTTGACCAAATGACGTATCCGCATTTTTAGAGCATTTTTTTGTTTTCGGAGACGGTAGGCTAACTTTTCTTAAACATTTGCCGATGCCCATACCATTAAGATATTTTTAAACAGTAAATGCAACATTTGAATGTTCTCGTGACCTCTCTGTAAGATTTTGTGACTCAGCGGGCCTTCATTTTCTTTAATCGATCTCTCCCAGAAACCTGGCTAATGCTGGAATGTTTCCCTGAACCAGACTTTGTAGCGGTAGTTTTTGTAAAGAAAAAGGACGCAAAAATATTAAAAACAGACCTTCAGCTCTAATCCGTTTCCACAAAATGTTCCACTATCTTCGCTTACGGCCACAGGTATAATAGTACTGGAGAAATTTCATACAGTTTTGCGACGGTGTTCTTCTAAATTGACCATAATTTCAAGAGAAATAATGCAATGCTCATGAAACTTACCGGATTAATTGACATACATATAGACTTTAATTTGGCAGTTAGATATAATTTCAATTTGTATTATTTTTTTACTTTTTACATGTTCCACACTTTGTGTAGATTTCACTCCGCATACGTTAATGTTTGTACAAACAGTACCACTCTTAACTGTCTATCGGTGGGCCTTATGCCTTTTGTAATAAGGTCCACCGATGTACAATTAACAGTGTGGGCGATGATACGACTGAACCATAACGTCCATAACAACTAACTTCTTAGTCTTCGTGCGCTTAGTAAGAATTTTACGATAACTTAGGAAGCGTAGGTACTCATAATATAGTAATTCCGGATAAAAAGTTAACGTAACAACACCAGAATCACCGAATCGACACCGCAGGTTAGCCGGGAAAGAAGCAGACTAAAAAAAGAGATTGCGCGACGACCTCGATGCATTTTTCAGCGACTGGCGGGAGCATGCACCAATCCGTTCAATTAACTCAGCCTCCTTGCGGATCATCCGTGGTCCAAAAGGAGCCGGTCACAAGCCCGGATAAATGAGGAGTGCACAGGTCGTGTTGTCATCTTGGGGGCAACCCCGTCATGGCAACACGCCCCAAAACCCCCAGGGTCAAGGTGGGAGGACGTGCCGAGGGCCCTCACAGCCGGCTGTGGGCAGCGGGGGGTTGGTGCCGATTGGGCTCGCAAGCGGAGGAGGGGCGGGGGGACAGGGCCTGTGTTGTGTCGGGCGGACGGGGAGGGGGGGAGGCTGGGGAACCCCGGGGTGTCGTGGAGAGATGCCCTTGGGGTGAAGCGCCTCTATTCCAAACTGGAAGCTGGAGTGGTGGGCATACGTGTACAAGTGTTAGTCCCGGGAGGTCACGAGCGACTTCCTTGGGGTAAACCGACGTGCACAGTCTCATCACAGACAAGCAACGCAGGAGCTGTCCTTCCATGCTTGCGAGCCTACTCGGCACAATCGCTGTCGTGTACGACTATGCGCAGGGGGGTGGCGCCACTGCGTAGGTGTAAATGTTGCTGGGTGGACGGCAAGGGAGCACTGCCACCACTCTAAGTTTATTTCTTCCCACAGAATTTATAGTGTATGGATAAAGTAGAAACAAATAAAATGAACAAAAATAAAATCACCGCGCAAGCGGAGAAGGAGCCCGCAAGGGCAGAAGAAAGGGAGGGTGGGAAGCCAGTCGATGGACCCCCGACCATTACAGCAGGCGGAACCTCGAGCTCTGGCGAATCGGAGCATGGAGGTCAGGAGAGGAGCAGAAAGGGTACCCCGGATGTCCTGCAACTGGAGGGCCTGACACTGCATGAAGAAGAGGCGCTGCTACAATCACCATCGAGGGGGGAAACCGTTAGGGAGGCTACACCGGTGGGGAAGGAGCAATTCCATAAGTACGAGTCAAAGGCTCAAAAGAAGAAAGCGAAACTGCTTAGGAGGAGGGCTGCGATTGCTGGGGAAGGGAGTGGCATTCCCGTGGCATTTACCAAGGGGGAGGCCAAACCCGGCCCGAGCAACCGCGGTCTAAAGATGAAGAGACAGAGTACTGATGAGGGTCGCTCGGAGCGTCCTCCGGCGAAGCGCCATAATCAAGGCAAGGCGGCCGCAGAGGGACCACGGAACGTCGCTAAGGCGAATCGAGGTCTCGCTGTGGCTGTATGCCGGGAGGATGGCGTTTCGGTGGATGAGGCTCTGGCGAAACTCATCAGAAAGAAGCTTACGCAGATGATTGAAGTGGTCGTCTTGAAGGTAGTAAGGGGGGAGCCAGGCTTGGTAGCGCCAAGATTCGCTACGTCGGGGTTGGTGTCGGAAGGATTCTTCCTTGTGACACCAAAAACGACGGAGTCGAGGGAATGGCTGCTAAGTCAGGACTTCGGAGAGCTGGGCGGCCACAAAATCATCGTGCGGAAGCTGGAGCAGACTAGGGTGCAGGTTTGGGTTCCGGGCGATACCGACACTGAGTACGTAAAGGAGTTCCTGTACGCTCAGAATCCGGATCGACCGGAACTCAAAATTCTGCAATGGAAGCAGTAGGCAGAGAGGCACTGGAACTAGGAACCCGACTGACCTATATGGTTCCTGAAGGTGTCGAGGAGAGCTGGGGCGAGGAGAAGACCAAAGTGTTGGACTTCTCGGCCACTAGCGTCCGAGTCCGGATTCTGAGGGCGAATCCAAATCCACAACCCTCAGAATCTAAACAAGAGGAGATAGAAGGAGCACCCGAGCTGATGCAGGAGGGGGCGAAACCCGTCGATGTCCATACAGGAGGAGAGGAGTGTATGGATGTCGCCGGCGATGAACCCTCCGAGTAACAGCTCGGGGACAATGACACTACACATAGATGAACAGGAAGGCTGACACACAAAGAACACTACACAAACACACATACATCAACACACACACGAATATATGCCAAGTAAACCTCCAGCATTGCAAAGATGCAATGTCCGAGTTAGGACAATATGTTAGGAGGGCCAAAGTTGATATAGCTCTGCTGCAAGAACCCTATGCATGGAAGAATCAGGTGGCAGGCCTGGGACATCTGGGGGGAGCTCTCTACTACGAAAGGAACGGTGAGCTACCTCCTAGAGCATGCATATACGTGAGCAATAATATAAGAAACATGGGTTGTGTCATGACCTTATGTTACAGAGACCTTGTTGTTGTGGAGGCCCACTTCATGAGTGACAAAGGAAGGAGTTACAAGGTGGCGCTGGCGTCCTGCTACTTGCCGGGAGACGGAGCAGCACCGACGATAGAACTAGAAGAAGCGGTACTTAGGTACAGAGGTAAGGGAATTCCCCTACTTGTTGGCTGCGATGCTAACGCACATCACGAGGTGTGGGGTAGCACCGACACCAATGAAAGGGGAGAATCACTAATATAATTTATTATTAGCAATGACCTAGAAATTATGAACACAGGTAACACACCAACGTTTATAACGAGGGCAAGGAGAGAGGTGCTTGACATTACTATAGCAACGAAAGGGATATGCGACAAGGTAATGAACTGGAGGGTGGATGAGGGGGACAGCATGTCTGACCACCGCAGAATACTCTACAGCATTGAATGTCGCGTAGAAAAGATGAAGGTAAGAAATCCACGAAAAACAGACTGGACGAAGTACGAAGAGGAGCTAAGGAAATCGGCTGTCTCGGGAGTCAGGTATGAGAATGCGAATGACCTAGAAAATGGGGCACTCAGACTGAAAGAGATTATAATAGGAGCATACCACAAGGCATGCCCGGAAAAACTGATACAAACAGGAAAAGGACAGCCATGGTGGAACAGAGAACTGCAGAAGGTAAGAAAGAAGGTACGTAGGGCAATGAGAGTAGCAACGAAAAGGGATGACTCTCAGAGCTGGGACGCGTATAGAGAGGTCAGGAACAAATACACCAGACTGAGAGAAAAAGCTAGCCTAGAGGGATGGAGAAGGTTCACAGGAGACATCAACAGTTACTCAGAGGGGGCGCGAGTGGTAAAACTGCTTGCGGGAGACCGAGCGTGTCAACTGGGTAGTCTGAGAGTGAACGGAGACTTAGTCACGGATCCGGAAGAGATACTAAGTGTCATGCTGAAATCACACTTTCCGGACTGTGAGGAGGTGACAGAAACAGAGAGACAGGAAGGGGGGGGGAGTCCGACTGGGGGGCGGCACGGGAGGTGGTGGAGGGGGAGAAGGTAGAATGGGCGATTAGCTCCTTCGCGCCCTTCAAGGCCGCGGGCCCTGACGGAGTCCTGCCCGCACTGTTGCAGAAAGGCTATAGATACATAAAAGAGGACCTAGTGGAGCTATACAGGGCAAGTATAGCACTAAGCTACATTCCAAGGGTATGGAGAGAGGTGAGGGCGGTCTTCCTGCCAAAACCGGGTAAGAAATCGTACCAAGAAGCAAAGTCATTCAGAAGCATAAGTCTGTCGTCTTTTGTACTAAAGGCTTTAGAGAAAGTGATAGACAAGCATATAAGAGATAAAGTGGAATGCAGCGGAGATCCGCTACATGCGAATCAGCATGCATACATGGCAGGAAAGTCAACGGAGACAGCCCTACACAATCTAACGGTAAGGGTGGAAAGAGCATTAGATATGAAACAATACGCATTAGGCTGCTTCTTCGACGTTGAGGAGCCTTTGATAAGGCAACCTTCGAGGCCGTAGAGGAAAGCCTGAAAAGAGAAGGTATCCGACCGACAATAGCACTATGGATAAAAAGAATGCTCAAAGGAAGATCCATAACGGCGGAGCTGGGCGGAGTAGCAAATGCAAGCTTACTCTGATGATGGAGTGCTATTAGTGAGAGGGACGGTTCTGAATGTCCTAAGAGAGATAATGATAAGAAGTCTCAGACAGGTACTGGGATGGTGCAGAGATAGAGGACTGGATCTCAATCCGTCGAAGACAAAGCTTGTGCTGTTCACGAACAGAAAGATAAAAGAGATAACACCTATAAAGATACAAGATAAAGAACTAGACATGGTGGATGAGATAAAATATCTGGGCGTTACTCTGGATAGAACGCTCAGATACAGAACTCACATCAAGGAGCAGTCGGCAAAAGCCATAAGAACACTGTATCAATGTAAAAGGGCAGTGGGGAAGAATTGGGGGTTGAAGCCGGGAATGATCTACTGGATCTACAAGGCGGTCATACTACCCAGGGTGCTATATGGGGCCGTGGTATGGTGGCACAGGGCCCATATCAAAGAATACCAAAGAGACCTAACCAAAGTACAGAGATTAGCGTGCCTAATGATGACGGGGGCCATGAGAACGACCCCGACACACGCAATGGAGGTAATGTTAGGTTTGAAGCCACTCTGGATTGAGGTAGAGAAAAGAGCCACAGAACAGTGGTACAGAATGAAAGCATGTAAAGGAATGGAGAGGAAGCTGCGTGGACAACAGAGACACAGCGGCTGATACAAAGTAGTAGGCACTATCAAGGATTTGAGATGTTTGATGGCCAACAACGACCTTATAAAAAGGCAGGAGATAGTCGACAAAAGTACAGGGTACAATATGGGAGAGAGAGACAACTGGAAAGTGGAAGTCAGACACCCAACGACAATCTGCTTCACGGATGGCTCGAGAAGAAGCTCAACGAAACTAGCAGGAGCGGGCAATCGTGATCCCTAAACTGCGGAGAAACAGTATCAATATCACTGGGTAGATATGCAGCGTGTTCCAAGCTGAGGTATGTGCAATAGCTGCACTGTGCACGTATAATCAAAGAGAGTGTGAAAGCAAGAAAGGGCGCTGTTGTAATATATACCCGACGAGCCAGGCAGGCACTGAAGGCACTGAAGAAAATATCAGTCACCTCCGCTCCTCGTGAGAGGAATGTAGAGAAGAGCTAAACTCGATAGGCAAACAAAGAAGTGTCACGGTAGCATGGGTGCCGGGGGCACCAAGGAGTAACAGGTACGAGGAGAGCAGACGAGTTGGCGAGGATAGGGGCTGAGACGGAATACATGGTCCGGAACCGGCTCTGCCTATGTCAGCGGATGTCACGAAGGGAGTCATAGAAAAAGGTAAAAGAATTGGAAGCACAGAGAGAATGGGAAGAAGAGACTAGCTGCAGACAGTCTAAGATGATGGTCAAGGGCATTGATCACAAAAGAACCAGGTATCTTCTGAACCACTAGGTAAGAGCAGTTCTGAGAATATTGACAGGTCATCATTACTGGTTCACAATACTCTCAACAGACACTCAAGGTAGATGAAAATAAATAGAGCCTGCGTCTCCTGTCCACACTGTGGTAAGGAGGAAACTAGCTTCCAGCCTACTACTAGTCAGAAGGTATCAATGTACGCGGCACTGGCGATTAATAATACCATTCGGGTAGAGACTCACTAATAGAAAACGAACTAAAGGACGTCGAACTTAAAGATGTCCTTCTGTTTTGCAGGAAAACAAGAAGATTTGTGAGGAGATTGGTATGGGAATGCCGCCGGGACAGTAACCTGCAGCTCCAACTTCAGGGAATTTGGGCTGAATGAACGCAACACGCGATCGACAGCGCCCGCCTGCTTCCGGCCGGGCGTCCCTACACTACATCTACATCTACACTGCACCAATCTTCGTGATGAGGGCTGAAGAAAGGGGAGGTCATTTGCCTTGCAGCAGTGGGACACATAATCCTATATAAAAAATATTGACACAGAAAAGTTAATGTATTGAAATTCACATATCTGCAGAATAATCACTTTGTCCTCATGTTAAATATAAAAAAAAAAACACAAAACAACAATCTTAAGAATAATAAGCACTATAGCAATTATATTTTATTTCCGTTCCGATAGCAAGTTAATGAGCGTATTTGAACGAGTTAAACGGCTAGTGGATTATTCCGCGTAGAATCGAAATGAAAAAGAGCCTTTCTGAGGTGCAAATTTAAAATTACGATAAAGTGTGGATTAAAGTTTACTCTAAAGTTTTTTTTTCTAAACTTCAATTACTCTAATTCTGTCCAATCGGATCTAAGTAAGATGACTCAACGCAGCACACACGCCGATCGGCGGCGCGCGCGCATCAATAATAGCCCGATCCGATACGCGCCCATCGATACACGTCACTCGCATTTTATTAATAAAACTGCCGTTCAACAACCCGCGCAGGCTTACGATGCATAGTTACATCACGGACTGTTACAACTATGTTGTATTTTGCGAGTTTCTCTGACCACTATTGTGGAGTTTAAGTTAGTGCAATTACAAACATATCACACACTGACACTGAAAATTATTATCGGATGATTTTCTTCCAAGAATATACTATAGTATAATATTGGGGATGATATCTTAAGAGCGATTGATTATTTATAACAGTTACTTTATAACTTTATTTCGTTGACCATGAGTAATTTTACTCAGGATTTTGAATTCTCGGCTTCAGAATTATCTCTACCGAACATCTTTACAAATAATGTTTTATAGTTCAATATAGAAAATGATAGTTCCTTCTTCCAATGACTCGATCCGAAGAGACGTGACGAATAATATAATATTTATTTGTTTACACGGAGAACCAACAGCTGTACTATGCTAATATTGACAAAAATAGTGATACAGAGCCAATTAGTGGGATCTGACAAATAGCAACATGTTAACATTTAACATTAAGTTCCATAACAGCCACAATTTGTATTATATTGTATTATTAATCTTATATCCTGGATAATACTAACAGAAACACATCACCGTTACGATCTATGGTCAACTCCTTTAAAGTACTCTTTCTCACGGCCTCATTGCTATGGGACGTGAGCGCCACCATACAATCTCGCTACAGCTAAGCGGATACAAAAGAGGTGGTAGCGGGTCGCTCAATGGACGCAGAGCAATTTGAAAGGGAAACACGCGTGAGGGGGCCGGAGCTGACGCTTTTAACGGTAACGGCATCTTCGCGTGAGCTACCTACGCTCGACAACTTCATAGACAAATAATGAGCTTTTAAGTGTGAGGTTGTTAAATTGTTACATCTTGATTTTGTTTTAGATATTTTTCATCGGTTTTTGCGAAACTACAAGCGGAAGAGGCCTCCCACCTGAATGACACCATTCAGGATGGCATGCGGGCCTCAAGTGGATAGAGTTATTTATTCAGGGGTCATTTTGGATTCACTCAGATTCACTTATGTTAAACCAGTGGGATCGTTTGCAGTCTAAAGGAGCAGTAATTTTTCTAGGTTAGGTAGGAAACGCACGTTCTAGGTCGCCTTAGCCAAAGTAACTGGATAACAGTGTACATCAGATGCAGTCACTCATAGAAGGCGTAGGGAGAGGTTTATATCCAATAGTCGGATGACACATAAAGTTGTACTTTCTCAAGCTTTGGCCATCTCGCACGTGCAAACGCGTGTACGCGACCGAACGCGTGTGGTATTACAGCGGTTCCGTGAGAATCTGCCGAATCCCACACCGGAACAGGTGACGCAGGCGTGTTGTGTGTCGTGCGAAAAATGTTGTATCGCCAAAATGATATTTTTACCAGAAAATAAATGACTTTCGATTTGATTTCAAAATGCGCCATCGTAACAGGGCCAAAGACTGCGGTGGTGTTTTGATAAAGCATAAGTAACCTTGGTGGAAAGCGGTCGGTGAACGGCGCGCGGGCGTTCCAGCGCTGGCACATGCGATTATTGGATTCTCATTTCTGAGCGTTGCGCCTACGCAGCCCTTTCTGCTAATTAATCAAGTTAACGGCAGGTTTCCACATGTGATTTATTTGTTCGAGTGGAACAGGCGGTAACGTTTAAAGGCAGCTTTTAAACTTCTGAGAATCGTTTGCTTTTGGTCTAGAAGGGTAATGGCGCTGCACCAAAAATTGGGAGTACCTAACTCGGTAAGGGTGCAAATAGATATTATCATTGAGGATAGTGCGATGTGAAAGTATTTATGTCACAAAGTAGACCCCAAAACAATAGTTGAGGCTGAAATATCAAGGTTGTATAAGGTGTATTTTATTTGAAGCTACGACGTCAAAGTGGAAAGAATGGAATCCCAACACGATGGCACGATCTGATTTGTAATTCAAAATGTTACATTTACCTATTAACCCATGATAAACATAATAATATGTTTACCCTTGTCACCAAGCCGCGCGGAAGACGAGCTTTATCTTTAGTCATCACAAACAGATCGGCGGTGAGATAATGTTTGGATTAGATAATGTTCTTGAAACACCTAAAATCTAACATATATAGAAGACGAGTCTCAGTTACTGAGTTCTAATAATTACTATAAACTCAATAATGGGTCTACAGCTACTTTTTGTATTTTATAAGTCGTGTAACCTTCGTTTTAAATCTGTTGGTCTTTTTTACAAAAATTACGACAATTCTCATCAGTCAACTCATAAACATGGCGAATCATGGAGAAGCTCGTATTTCTGTTCGATTCATAAGCCTACTTAAACTTAACCCGGACTCCAAAAAACTTCTAATAACTTTCTCATACTACAACATCTTATACCTTTACAAAGCAGTAAAAGTGGGTATTAAGTACAAATTTTAGGAGATAAAGCCGCCCTTAGGGGCGTGAAAAAGCGGGGGGTCAACGACTGGCCGGCCGAGGTGAAATAATTCATAGCCTACCATTCGACACGGCCCGCGCACTGCCATGGAGCGCGGCTTATACTTGTAAAAGCGACTGTAAACGAAGCACCATAGAAAGATAGTGGTCGTGATTACTAATACCTTACTGATTTTAACCAGTTTCTCTACTTAAGGTTACATACACGTTTTCGCAGGCATGGTTTCCGCAACACGAAGTCATTTTATTGCGCCAATTTTACGTGATGGGTTGTCGGCACTTTTCTTGCCAACCCAATTTACTTTACCTTATTGAAGTTCAACATAATATTCAAAGCTACTTCTCCTCATATAAAACGAGGATTGCCGTTTATTTTAGCATCAAGTACACAGGAGAATTCACGATAGCTTTAATTTTTCTGCGAATGCCAGAGCCAAGTTTTGGCAAATTCATAGGCCAATATTATCATACCAAACCAAAAAGTCCGTCACAGTTCGTAAGCGTCATCTAGAATGCTCCTTTTGTAGATGGCTACTAATCTAAAATTTTAAATACTCTAAATAGGTTGAACGCACTATCAAAATATAAGAGTTCAGGTGACATGTGTGAAACCATTGTCAGGAATTTAGGCGCCGAGCCCATTTTACGTTTCGAAAGTAGAGAAATAACCACAATCGTGCGACATTGGTAATCTACTGTAGTTTTAAGGTGAACTGTGAACATCTGTCTGAATAATGGCCGCTGGGGCATGTGCGGCGGGATCAGGTGTCGCACTGACCGAGGGCAAGCCGGTGGAACGGGTTACTCCGGTAGCGAGAAAGTAAAAACTGTTTAAAAACTATCAGCAGTTTAGGCAACATTTTAACGACATAAAGAATATCAGGGACATTCCAGAAAAGTATCGGGTACATGATACTATTTTTAAAAACTTGTCATAAAGTTAAGAAGCCGATATTTAGCATGGTAACGTTTGATAATTTAGCTTTTATGTCAACGGTTTATAATACAGAATTGGGTACTTGACACATGTTGAATATTATAACAAAATTTAGTTAAATGGATAGAAAATGAGCCATCCATTATAAAAAAGTGGAATTTAAAAAATGATATTGAGATTATAAAAAAATACAAGGCTCCGAAATCTCAAAAAAAAATTTTTTTATCTTTCAAAAATAGAAAAGAAAATGGTACCATTCGATTTCTTACATTTTATTGAAAAATAAATTGTATGACAACTATACACATAAACGCAAATAATTCAGGGTAAAAAGGGCAATTTCCTTGATCTTCCATACATTTAGGACAGACTTATATGATGTGACGTCACATCACCTAATCATTTTGTAAGAGGCGTTTCAATCGTCGAGTGCGAGCGTCAGACTTTAACTCTCATTTCTGATCTTTGTGTTGCTTAAATGCCATGAGTCCCATATAGACATTCTATCCTCAGGAAAATCAAGATCGTTTGACATTATTTACAAAAAACAGTCAAGTGGCCAATTTTTGCAGGTTATTACGGTAGCTGCAACGCGCGTCACGTCCACGACAAAGTAGAACCTTTTGTGAAATGCCTTAATAACGTTTATCTCTTAAGAGATCATGAACACTGTCTTGAGCATAGAGGTCTAATCTAAGCAGATTTTTTAGTAAATGTCTGGAACTCCTTAAACACAAACACGAAAGAAGTATTTATCATTTAACGCCCGATATTATGGAGCTCTCTTTCGCTTACACTAGCCAGTTTTGATAGAAAGAGGTCCCTAATTCTGCACAGTGAAAAAAGTTAAATTAGCATCAACTATAAATGTACCTAATTGTGAAATAAGTACAAAAACACAATACAAGCCTTTTGACTTTAACAAGAAGACAATTGTAATGATTGTCATAAGTCCAAATCCGTCAAGCAGCATTTAATTGTAGGGCGCTAATCGTTAAACAGCTACAAAAAGTCTATTGGAAATCGACAGTTAAGGGCCAATTAACAATTAAATTGAGCAATGTGCCGTAAACAAAAATACCTGAACCGAGCCGAGGCGAAGGCTAAAAGAAACGCCTTTAATTGCGTCCACGATTAGTCTACAAAACAACCTGTTGCTTCTAGTTTCAATGGAACGAGACTTAGTACCGATTCTGTCGCAAGTGATTGAGGTATTTTAAGTTGTTGGTGACTCATGTTCCTGTTAAATGAACATTGTTTACATACAGGCAGGTCGCTGATGTGTCATAGTGGTCATATAACACACATAACCTTTTAACCATGTAGATCTCACGAGAAGAGGCCACTAAAATTAATTTTAAATTTATTTTTGCGATTGTCGTTTGTCATAAGCGTTAAAGATACAAAGGAACTATTTATAAATAGCCTTTCTAATAAATTTAGAAAACGGTCACACATTAAAGTAGACTTTATATCAATCGAAAAACATTACTAAGGTTAGAGGCTAAATCCCATTATTTGATTAATGCAGCTCGTCTGTCACCTGACGATATATGCCTTCAAATCTGCAGTAATCGGCGTAATCCATTATTATACAGACAACATAATTCACTCGACTCAAAGTCTCACAATTTGAGGACCTGCTAAGTTCGCTAAGCACAACCGTATCAAATCACAAGTCTTCGTACTCTTCTCTGGCGACTACTCTGGTTTAATATGAGCTCCACTTCGGTAAGAATTGTGTTCAAGTCTTTTACTGGTTGATCTGTAGTGACAGAGTTGAAGCTTTGTGAACAGGAGACCAGCTTTAGGGAAGCTCTTGTCACGTAAGTCGCGAGATCGTCTCAAATCGGGTAATTAGCCCGCTGACATTACACTGTCTAGACGTATTCCGGCTGCTTAGATTAGAAGTATAACAACGCGATCGTTCTGAGAAGTTTGACTTCCGGGTTTATCATATTCATAATCTTCATTCACAAGAAATTGGTCATATATGATGTTTATGGCGCTTTCTCTCCCTCGTCATCGTACTCCCCTGATTTCAGGGTACTCTTTATCGTTATCGTTATGTACATAGATGTGTACAAACTAAATAATAATATTGACATTATTCACAGATAATATATATATAAAAGCTTCCCGATATTTTGGCACTCAAGCAAAGTAAAACTTCTTAGTAGATATTGGAGAGTATACACATTTTATGAATTTTTATTCTGATTTTACTCTGAGCGATCTGATCTTATAACACGTTCCTGAATATTACTTAGCTGTCTTCCACTGAGGGGCAGATGAGCAGAGATGAGAGGCGACGTGCGGGAATCAACCAATAGCATTAAACTCTTAAGTATTGAAAAGTTTCATTTTAGAATACATGAAAAAAATACCATAAGCTATTAGTTTTTGGATTATATAATGACGAACTGGAGCATATTCTAGGATATAGCAAACACATAATACCTATACATAAAGTGCTTTGTACAACGTTTTGGTCAATATTCATAACTTTCTCTTTACCATTAATTTTAATTATTTCGGCATATTAGCTTCTCGTCCATTAAAGGCCATCCTTCACAATATTATTCCTCTGAAAATTGCCGACAGATCTGCAATTGATGGCGCTTTAGAAACTTTCGGAGAGTTGCATGTTTGGTAAAAATGTATGCGCTAGTGTTTTTGACTAATTTTAGGCGCTGGTGGCAAAAGTACTAAATGATTCCATACTTCCGAATGTCCTTCTCGAAGATTTTTGGGCAATTTGTGAGTACATTTATATGTATATAGCGATGGGGTGGCAAGTTATTTGGAGAATAAAATAAAATTAACAATGAAAATCCAATAGTAATTGAAGAGATTCGACATGAAAGCTATCCAAAGTGTAATGCAAACGGTCAGAAGCAAGCTACGGCGAAGTTAAAGAAAGGGAGCACTTTGTTATAATATAGAATTTGCTTTTAATGCTGGATATGTTCTAGTTTATCATTATAAAATCCATAAAGATATAGCTATTGTCTTTATTCTCTGGTTTTTCAAAAATAAATTTTCTCATTACTTTAAGCCAACCCGTTGCAACCAATGCTATTGGTTTATTCCTGCACGTCTTCTCTAATCTCCGCCAGTGGAAGGGCAAGGCTTAAAGATACAGTCACAAGCAGACAATTTTACTTTACAATTGACAGTGCAGTGGCTGGATTTGAATAAATAGGAATGATTTGAAAGCATATTATGTTTTCTTCCTGAGTGTCTATTTGCAAATGACCGTTTAAAACCCGAACGGAACCGGAGCGACCTTCTCAATGAACTTGACAAATTTTACTATTCCCAACGTTTGGCACGGCGTCAAACGCTTATGACACAGTAGGACTTTTCCTGTTCGCGGATAAGCGCGTGCCACGACTAAAAAGCACTCTTTATTGACCATTAGAAGGCCGTGTATCTTTGAGATACAGGTTTTACGATTGCTTAGCTAACTGTGGATGATGCTACATTGGGACTCTCTCTTTTAATGCTGTTTATATGAGACTGTAGTGTCCCCAGGCATTTTATAGCATGTTATCAAATTTTTGAAATAGTATTTGGGGATCAGAAATTGATAACATTACATATTTGACGGGGCAAGATATTACGAATGAATGTGGAGGGAATAGGAAAAGGTAAAACCGAGGAAAGGTGGAAGGGCTAAAAATCGATGATAGGAATCGAACACAAGTGATGGGTGTCTTATTGTCATGAAGTATGATTTGTGACATGGGCGTGGTGGTTCGTGTGGGTGACAGAGAAATATAAAAGAAAAAGACATGCTGCGCGAACCCCAAGTGAATGGTATAGAGGGCAAGCGAATGATAATATAATTTGTACTCATTTTGACAGTGGCTTAAACACCCAAAATGAAAAATCAATAGTTTTTAACCATTGGATGTGATTTCATGAATCTCGTCCAGGCTATTTGTGCCCATCTCAGTGGACTATATTTCAGTTAGACATGGCAGCATTGTGAGATGTTTACGATTACTATTTGGCATATGCGAAGGTGGCCTCATTAATTATTAGCAATTAAGACTTGAGTTATAATTGTTTAAGGGCTTATAAAGAAGCCATTAGTGTTAGTAGTTGTTATTAGTGTTAATCTAATGAGAAAAGTCAGTGTCCACAGTTCCTGGGTCTGATTGATTATATCCGATCTGGTTAAAAAAAAATCATTTATTGTCAAATTACTTTACAGTATATTCATGGTTATTGGGGAAATTCCTGCATCCCGAAAGATTTGATTGGCCTAAACTGGTTATTCAGTATGGGGGGCTCAGATTGCCTGAGAGAAGGATGGGCGGGGTCGACTTATATGCGTTCTTTAAGGATATGATTGTAAGGCCTTTGTCTAGATTTGAGACACTACAAAAACTCAAAAAGCGTCCAATTCTGAATGTAAAAATTCAGTCCCGTCGAATCCTGTAAGCATAAGCATATGCAGCATTTCAAATTGGACTTGTTTTCAAAACATTCGTTTCGCGCCAACAGACATAATACAGCAGGCAGGAAGGACGCAGTCTACTTTACTAACAACATGTGATTGGGAGTTGTAACTTCGACGATGTAAGTTACCTACATTCGTTTCGCGCCAACAGATATATGTAATACAGCAGGCGTAGCCTGGTAACTGAGAGTGGCGCAGTTGGGGTCTCAACCGACCATAATTGCGGTCGCGGCCCGAGCTACGGAAAGTAGGTGTTTGCATTCTTTGGACGCCGTCTACTTTACTAACAACATGTGATTGGGAGTTGTAACTTCGACGATTTAAGTTACCTACATTCGTTTCAAAGTCATAAAGAACAGGCGTAGCCTGGTAATTGCGAGTTCCGCAGTTGGGGTCTCGACCGACCATAATTGCGGTGTGGCGGTCGCAGCCCGAGCTGCGAGGGGTTGGTGTTAGCATTCTCTGAACTGCACATGTATACTTTACCAACACGTTTCTACATGTGATTGGAAGTTGTAACTTCGACGATTTAAGTAACATTTGTTGCGCGCCAAAAGTTACAAACAGAGCAGGTGTAGCTTGGTAACTGAGAGGTCCGCATTTGGGGTCTTGACCGACCATAATTAGCGGTGTTGCGGGGGTGGGTCGCGGCCCGAGCTGCGGAGGGTAGGTGTTTACATTCTTTAGTTTAGATCTGGTTTACCAACGCTTCTACACTAGTTTGAAGGTGTAATTGTAATGTCAAAAATATGACCTATAGATTAGGTTCGGCCATTCGGCTAAAAGGTTTGTGATATTTAGGGGATGTAGGTCTAAGCTCTGACAAACTAGCTGAAATGAACTTCTGGTACAATATCCTGTACATGTTTAGTTTATATAAATCAACTGAGCAAAATTCGCCATAAATAGAGAAAGATTTTGAAAGGCATTGAATATTTATAACAGTCCCTAATGTCACGATTTACAAGCCTACATGACTTAAAACGCCCCCACCCCGTAATCCACATAACCGAAGAAATAGTCATTTATGACAAGTCACGTCCCTAGGCGACATTTTACGCCCTACACACGGTATAAAGACAATCCCGAGCGACGCCCGTATAGTCAACGATGCTTGATGGATATCAAACATTTCATTTATTTACATGCCAACAAGACAAAAATCCACTTAAATACCCTGCAATCCGCATAACCATCCTATGATGCTAACGAACAGCATAAAACCTGTATCCCACGCGGTATAGTCCCTCGCGGCCCGTAACAGAAAACACACCATTGATACACCTTAAGTCTTAACAATAGAGGTCATAGTCGGTCAGTGGCAACGATGGTACGAGGTAGGGGTGAACACATGCCGTTGGTAGTTCTTATTCCTTTGAAATAAGGTTGACGTCCTGTCAGTGGGAGCGAGAACGGTTAGAGGGTGCGTATCGATCGCGAGCGCCACTTATCGCCGTCTTCACACCTAATTTATCGCGCGTCCTGATCGCGCCGCGTCGTGTACAAATACAAATAGTACACAGTGGCGCACCTAGGTATTTAAAATGTGATTATAAGGCTGGCTGTGAAAAACTAAATAATTGCTGGTTGCTGGTTGGTCAAACGATATCGTTTGTATGTATTGGTAAGCTACAGTACCAGACAAGCCGGCGGCCAGTGATATGTCACCTCAGTGGTTTATTTTTTTTCCTATTTTACTGTAGCAAGTAAATATTAGCGTGGATTCCTTCTTTGATCGATGTCAATGGTGGAGTTTAATATAAATATGAGAAATCAGAGTCTTGAGGTTTATTTATTACTTGTTGATAATCGTGCATATCATAATGTATCTCAATGGGAAGTTTCCTGTAATACATCTTCTATTCGTGCATATTATCTAAAGCGCTCGTGTAGCCAGACTCGTAAAATTGCAAATTTCGCATTGCGGGAAGCTGCTGGATACATCGGCCTTTGAGGAAATCCTTTGAAAGGTCTTTGTCCCAGCAGAGCAACTTTTATTTGAGATTATAAATTGAAGTAAAGATACAATGTATAAATTCTGAATAGATAAAACCCTTTGTCAAATCTGCTTGTTCCGTATCAAGCTAAGTTAAAAATATTTTAAACTGATTACAATCACTAATATTATTATCTATAATTAAAAATAAATTTAATCCTGCATTGATTAAGCGACACTGACACCCCCATTATCGCCTCTTTTTGACATCCCTGAAAGTAGTAATAGTTGTGAGACAGCATGTCTACACGGATTTGAGGTAGTATCGGCTACGGAGTGAAACGTCTACGGGGCTAGGGGCGCGTGCGAAGGTCGCGCACGTGGTCAGCGGCAGGCGATAGCATATCGGGTGGGCGCGGATTGATTCGGGTAGGGCTGGCACTTTATTGATTAACTAAACGATCAATAGAAATAAATAATATTTTTATGGTTATGTTAGGTTAAGTTAGGAATCATTGATCTTGTAATTAAACAAGGCCTAAATTGTACCACAATGCTGGCTTCGAAAGGCTAAACTGACGTCTTGACTAGTTATAACCCGTTCTGATCTCATTTGTGCTTCAAGCCTACTTATTAACAAATAACAAAAAATAAAATCTTTACAATTCATATGTACCAGCCCTAAACTCTGCTCTAATATCGGATCAATACAGCATAGTACGATGCCGCCTTCACAAATAATGCTCATAGTTTACCCTATTTATACAACAATCTACAAAATAAGGAAAAGTTCTGAACAAAACAAATAAAGGATTGGGCAACGTTAATTTCCTTCCTTATTGTTATATCGAGTAGTCGTTTCCTCTTTTTATTTATAGTATTCAGAAAAATAACCCTTTCACATTGCTCTAATATCTCGTTGTAGTATTACGATGCACCTGCACTTAGATTATTTTTATATCTCCTAGTCCAGGGGTCGAATCTTTTTTAGAGAAGAGCTAACCATAGAAATCATGTCAAAGATCCATAAAAGTCGATTTGATTGGTCTAATTCTAAAATGGTTTAATCTTCTTAAGTGTTAATTGTGTGGGTGGCTTGTAGACTTGCCTAGAGCCTTAATTGCAGGTCCAAAGAGTCGCGATTACATCAATAAATTTATTTTTATGATTTAACGCGTAAAAAAATACCAGATAAAAACACACGTGTCAACCCTACCGCCCGCCCTAACCTCGGATCAATAGCGTAGTACGCTGCCGCCTCCGCACAGCCTACGTCCGTAGCGCTACGCTGCTACGAACTGCTACGAAAAGGGAGCTTAGTAGTCGAGGCGCGTCCTACGCTTTCATGTTTAGATTTATTCGAGCCCATAAGGATATGTTAAATGGGACTAGACTAATAGGCTATCAGAAATCTTGCACCTTATGTTGTAGATAATAAGGTTCAAAAAACGAATAACGCTGTGACTAGAATATAATGCGATTTTCGTTGCTACTGACGAATAAATGTGTCAAGAGTTATGCTAATTCGCATTTGTTCAAATTCTCGTTAATGATAATGAAGTCGCTTTGAATGCGATTACAATCATGTGACGAACATTATTATTTAGTGTGATTTAAATAATGCATCATGTTTTAGCAACTATTATGTTAACTAATCTCAATAAGAAAGAAAAACTACTGCGTACTTTTCATTTACCTAGATTGATCTCCACCAAATTTTTAATTGTACTATTTAAAAAAGTTTTATAAAAAATAATTCATCGCTCTGTAGTTGTATAATGATGGATGATCTTCAGTATCTATCTATTAACAGTAAAACACTTACAAACTATTACGCGTTCGTACGAAAGCGATACAATTCCATTAGGGACGATACCGCATATCGGTCGCATAATTATTGCCGCGACACCCCTGCGTTATTCCAAGCAACACGAAACTAACGCCCAGGTGAACTAGTATTAAGTGCGCTCTCTAGGCGCAGTTGTTGACTTCATGTCACGGTTACACTGTTGGGTGTGACTAGCTCTGAGCAACGGGAATATTCTTACAGTGACACATGAATTTAAAACGTACTCCGATGGAATAGAGTTGATTTTAAAGTTGACGATGTAGATAAGAGGTTGTTGAACATATTTGGTGGCAGGTGTAGAGTAATTGGTCAATTCAGTTGGTTATTGGATGGCCTACAGGGTTTAGCGATTAGTGTAGAATGATGGTAGGCGGGAAGTATATGCAAAGGCGGTATATTATGAAAGTAGTATTGTTATTGTGAACGGTAGAGTGAAAGTGTTTGAGCGAGTCAACGAAACAAACAAAAACACAGCGACAACATTGGTTTTGCTTGAGTGGTCCTTCCATAACTATGGGTTTTCTGACGATCTCTGTCGTCAATTGCAACAAGTTTTGCTGAAGAAAAAATATTTTTACTCGTTTTCTTATTGTAATGCGACCGACACATTAGCAACTATTTAAAAATATGTACGTTGAAAGGACATACAATGGGTGTAAGTAACACCAATCAGGACAAAAGCAAATGAGTGACTGTAAAGTAAACAAAACCGCCATTTTAATGTCAAGGAGAGGTCTTCATTTCCATTAGCAAATAGAGGGAAATCCACCTGCGGCACTAAATAGGAAACCTTTAAGGGCGCTAGGATACAGTATTGACCTCATTTTATAATAAAATAACCAAAAGGGAGTAACCGACACTTGTTCCGCCTTCCTGTGTACTATGCTACTCTACAGTAAAGCTGGCGTATTGTTCGTAGTCGCTTTCCTCTAACAAGCGAGAAAACGCTGGGATTGGCTACGAGCGTAGCGCTACGAAAACTTTGGCAGTGGCGCCTAGACAATAGTGGCGTATTCAGATGTAAGCGACGCTACGATATATCTGACGATGATTGTATACAGCTGTAGCGTATCGGAGGCAGCGTTAACATCTGTAATACTCAAGCGTATAAGAAAGCGGTCACACAGACCTATCAGTCCTCTATGTGCTTTTTATACAAGTTCGAATACAGACGTTACCGCCTTCGTACCGCCCCGCGCAGCTACCGTCTAGTTAACACCTTTCCACCCACTTTCGCGTTCCCTTTCCACCCACACAGTTGAAAGGGCGAGGTAAATACTAGATCAGGTCATGAGTGCAAACCTTCCATTCGGTTAAGTTTGTATGGTGACATTTCGCACGCCCACCATTCACAGGATTCATTCAAAGGATTGTCCTGTCGCCATCAGACATATCGGAACGGCTTAAGGCGCTCACAAATACCTGAACACGCCTCTATTATCAAGTCTTGAGTGCGTGTTCAGATATTTTTAAAGACCTCGGCCGCTCTCATATATGGCGGCTGTCCAAACTAATTGACAATTGGTAATCCTTATGCAAAGACAATAAGGTCCATCGAAGGTTAGATAAGAGTTGACTAGTACACTATCGATTTAAATTCAAGAAGCCTTATAAGTTTTGGGGACATATTTGTCGCTGTTATGGCTTGATATTTATTCGATTAGTTTAAAATGGTGCGCTCGCCTACTAAATGGTTTCTTACCGGTTTGACAGTTTAATGGAAACAACGAGTAATGTTATCGGTACCAAAGTATAAAGACACTTATGTTTGGCGTATGGCGATAAATATAGAATTGGACCATAAAGGTTCAATAATTGAAGTTAACCGGCCATAGGGATTTTATCTTAGGATAGATGTCACACTAAAAACTTATATAATAATAAAATATTTCCTATTCCCTATTGAGGGAGTTACAAATCTAAGCGGTTTTTAACTTTTTTCCACTATCCACCTCCTCCTTGCGTCGTGCTCGGTGTAGAAGGTTGTGACCTCCCTTCTGCATCACTTTCTCTCGAACGATCTTCCTCCATCTCTTTCTGTCTCTGGCGGATTTTCCACTATAATAACCTCAAATTCTTTGACAGATGCATTTTAAAGAGAGTAAGAAATCGTGGTGTCGTGAAAATACAGAAAGCAACCAACATCGCCCTTGGCCGAACTATAATAAAGATTAATACAAAAGGTCTCGATCCTCAAGAACCGAAGTATATCGAATTTGTGTAGGGCATGTTCTCAGTCCGACACGTATATATGTCATGGGTCTAAAGGGCTTATCCAAATTGTGGTTCCATGCAGAAGGCAGTCTACAACTCCCTTTGGCAGTATTTAATCTACTATAATTAATATACTTAAGGATCCTCAGAAGCGAAGAAGTATATAAGTCCAGAATTACATATACGCGTACATATTTTGTAATACAGTTTAGAGACATCCAATGCAAATGATCCTGCCAATGTATCCTTGGCCATAATAATACACATTACAAAATGTCTCAATTAAGTAATTTTTGATTTTTTTTTCAGCAGAATTTTTGTAGGGAATGTTTAAGCAGTCCGACACAGTATGTCGCGCGTCTAAAGGGATTATCCTCGGGGTCGGCCGTTAATCTTCGACGAATAACCTCACGTACGCCACTCGAACGGGTAGCCACTTAAATATTAAATTCTATAAGGCAGATTAGGTTTTTGGGCATGTATTTGGGTCATGCGGATGCGAAAACAAATAAATTTAGGACGAAGTTTTTAATACCATTTAATAATATGGTTGCCAATGTACTTTTCTTTGCATACCTGACGCCGGATAATTTTAACAAGCCTAAACTTTGTTTGCATAAGTTGCATTGTTTTATTGCAAACTTTCAATGTTTGTGTGTCAAATGTTTACGAACTATCACGCACAATAAAAGCTTTTGAAAATGTTTCTTTTGTTTCCGCGAGCCATATCAGATTTGTAACAAATAAATAGGCGCAAATTAAAATAATTCTAGGAGTTCAATTGTGCTCTTACATTTTTGCCTTGTAAATGTCTGTCAAACGTTGCTTAGAGGTTTTATAACAACTCTTGCATAACCGGTCTATTTGTTTACATAATGCAATTGCACTCGAAACTCACGGAAATCATCAAGTTAGACGATAACACAGTTGTGTAAATAAACAGGTCAACAAACAAAATGGCAGCGATCGGCTGTTCTATAAGGTGAATCCATATCTAGCGAATGCGCCGCATGTTTTATAGTATACGAGGCAAACGAGCAGAAGAACTGCCCGATGGTAAGCAAATACCGCTGCCCATGGACATCTGGAACACCAGAAGGATTGCAAGGTCGTTTCGCATATCGGTCTGGTAAACCTGCGGGCGGTAATTCATTTCTGTGCAGTTTAGCTGTGCGTGGCAGAAAGCTTCTGGAGCAACGCGCAGTTGCGGACTGCCAACCATGTAAGTGGTGAAGATGGAATATATGCTTAATGATTGCGCGCATAATTAGCGTAACGCTTGCAAAGCTCGCGTAAAGAGCGCAATCTACAGCAAACATGAGTGCGTCCTCGCGTCGTATTCGCTAGATCTGTCCAGATCACTTTTAGGAACCAATTCAAATCTGACCATTGATCACAGATAGTTCTTACGAATATAGCAAACTTATTTGGAAATGTTGATGGTCGAATACATGATTGGTGAATAGATAGGCTGTCTGCGCGGGAAATTGTACGTTCAGTTATTTCCGCTGAACCTGGGGCGTCAATGTTTCTTGTATACGTGGAGTTTCCAGCTGGTGAATAAATACAATGCTAAAAAGGATCGAGTTCATAAATTACATCTGTGTAATAACAACTTCAAGAAGAAAGCGTAGGGATCTAGGGTATGGGCATTGGACGTATGGCGGACAGAATAACGTCAGAAACTCATCATAATCATATCAGCGCTTTACCGCCCACTGCTGAGCATAGTCTCTTTTAGCATGCCACTTGCCCCGATCCTGAGCCAATCAGCAACATCAGCAGTTTAGGTTCTGAGGGTCAGAAACTAAAGCCAAATAGGCTAGTATGCACCGGATCCAAGATAGAGCGGCTTGGAGAGCACTGGTGAGGTGTCCACCGTCGTCACGTCCCTCAGTCATGAGGAGTGATATGACAAAGAAGAAGATAAATGTGACTGAATAAAATCTTAGTTTACTAATATACTCTTATTTGCAAGTAACCTACAAAACAAAAAGCACAAACAAGGCCACTATAGACATCAAAATGCTCATAAATACCAGTCGAATTAAAACCTAAGAACTTAGAATTACAAATGTATATAGGCCCTTTCAGAGGACTCGAGATGCCCACCGATAGTTAGCGAGTTCCATATAAGCCCCCAGCCCAAGGGACCTTTTATCGCCGATATAAATATTTTCTCCCTTTCGCACTTGCATATATGTCAGTAAGAGACGAATTTATGTCAGCGATAAAATATATTGTGCAAGGGGCGGGTCAGCCGGGTGATTTATCACTTTAGCGCTAACGAATTTTATTTTTAGCTTCATGTACAATGTAATATAGTCATATCACAGGTCAAAGCTTATAAATATCTGGTCTATATGTCGGCGGCCGAACGTAAGATCGGGCAAATCGTGAAAATCTTTTTCTCGTTCCTTGAATCGATAGAGCCCTTCGCCTATTTCTGGGCAGTTTTCCCTTCGGGCATCTGAAGCAAACTAACGAACCTATCCTGCCTATCTATTGGTTTAACTTTACGATCTGCCGGATCTTACGATCGGCCGCCGACATATATATTTTGTGCGCTATCAGTTATTGCATATAGCGTACATAATTACTCATATTTAAAGTTGACAAACAGAAAGCAACCTTGAACGCGACGTGCGAATGCGGACAATTTTAGCAGGTATCGAAAATAGCATACCCACACGTTCGACTCATCAGTGCTTGCATTGAAGCATTTCTATTATTGGTTAACTTTGGTCTACTTGGTTAAAGGGGCCATAGCCAAGATGACAATATCGAAAAGCGCCAAACAAAAAGTAAAAATATAACGGGATGGCGTTTAACCTTTTATATGTGTGTGGTGATTATAAATCGTGGGTTGTGTTAACAGTAGTTCGTTTTGCTGGGCATTTTCTGCAAATCGACAGCCATTGTGCCTATTATGCGTGGATCGAGGTAGTGCTAATCTAGCCACTCCAGCTCCTCCATCAAACCTAGTGGTATCCTCAGATTGCTAACTGCCTCCTTTATTGTGCACGGACGGAGTCCATAGGTATAATGTTCCTGTATACGTAAAGCAAAAAAATATGTTCTCGAAAAACAAAAAGAAAACCGATGAGTTTTTTTTAAACTACGACGGTGGCAAGCAGTAACCGTAGCCTATGGACGCCTGCAACTCCAGAGGTGTTACATGCGCGTTGCCGACCCTTTAAAAATCTGTACACTCCTTTTTTGAAGAACCTCATACTGTAGACCCTCGGGAAAACCTCGGCAGGTAGCTCATTCCACAACCGGAGCGTGCGCGGGAGGTAGTTCCTCTTAAACCGCACAGTGCGTGACCATTTAGGTTCTAGGGTGTGAGGATGAACACCCTGCCGACGGCGGGCGGTGCGGCGATAGAAAGTAGCCGTGGGCATCATGTCAAACAATTCTTCAGAGCAAATATTTGGCAGAACAAATAATTCTAAATATTTGGTCATGGTCTACACAGACATAAGCTAGCTTGACTAGGTTCCAGGGGCCCCAGGTGTAAAGGAAAGCTTATTCCGAATAAAAACGTGTAATGCTACGTACTTTGCCTTTAATATGTACAGAAGATAAGCCAGACAAGTAATGCGACCTTCCCACGCGGCGTATCGCGAAACACGCAACGCCGACCTATATTCCAGCGTGAATATATTCATGTCATAACGCGTATATGCTAAGGAGAGGCGATGGAGTTGTCAGGCTATTTTATATCTGCCACCTGCAATAATATGTACACAACGAAGCGCACAAATATCTGACATCTTATATGTAGAGGCATAAGAGCGTGTCACATATTTTTTACGGCCTTTGAAGAATAATATTCTTAGACTGTACATTTAATATAAATTCAGTAATTATGATAACAATTATACGGAAACAATTGAAAACTATCGAAACCGGCGTACGTAAGAAAAACTGATATGAAAGTGAAAAGATTGTAGGTAACTATTAAATTGATAATCATGATATTTATCGTCTAGCGGGCGAAACGACTGTGAGTTGATAGATTCATGTAACATTTAGATATATAATCAACTAATCAAGAACTAAAAGAGGCAGGGCGTTCGAAATTTCGAATAGATTTCTACTTCTTATTTTAATGTTGGTTGGCTTGGCTTTTGTACCTAGTCTTCTTTACAGTCTTCCCTAAGGAATCGCACAGTAGCACATCCAGAAGTTGGTAGTTAATGTGCCTTCCTTGTAAGTTAATTGTAATAGATACCGTCAGGTTCCTAAAGCCATTATAGCATTTCTAAATATTGAATTATTTTCTTTAGACAACAGTACTGATTTATATAACGCAACACAAATTATAATCGCATTAATTACATGATGAGCACGTAATCTTAAGTGTTGTCTTATCGAGTCACGGAGCGAGGCCGCATCACGTTTGTTTCCGATCACGTGCAAGTTTTAAACGAAATCAGAATAAATTTAATTCATTGAATTCTTCATAACTAGGGTTCTGTATTATGTAGTAAGCGATTTGCGCCGTTAGTTTGATGTTGGAGCCGCCGCACACGTCACGCAAGCAGTATGCCGTCTCTTATAAGGATCTGTACATTACAACACGAATGTGCACGTCTACGCACACGCACCCGGTGTGGGCCTTTGTAAACACATAGAATATTGGATATTTAAAAAAATAAAAAGTATTGTTACAACTTTTAACAATAAAAGAAACCATACCACCAGCTATTGTAAAAAGTATATTCCCTACGCCTTCAGAATCAGCCACTTTGTGTAACTCGTAACAAAGAGGGTTCATAACTTTATCAATGCCATTGCCCAAACACAGTTGAAGTATAACTTTGAATATTATATTACACTGTAAATTAACACTGGAACAAAGGATAAGGCATGTTTTAAAAGGCATTGATTAACAAACAATAGCCGCTATTTTACCGAGCAGTCCATAACTGGCTTATTTTGGTTTAAACCAATGATTGACACCGACTTATCAACATAATTATTAACGCTGCTTAAAGTTACGCTGTCATACAGGTTGCCTTTGACCTTGGGGATTAAAATAAATAATCAATTCTCTTGATTATATGATCCAGTCATGCTATTTCTTCTTCTAAAACATGAAAGTACGAGTTGCATCCTATTTACTTATCGACTGCCCAAAAAAGGAGTGTATTGTATTCAGCATTCGTTTATGAATTTCGTTATTTTATAAAAGTAACATTCGTACGTCAAAGTTCAATAGTTGCGATCGAAAACCGTGCATTATAATGATTAAATGCCAGCGCCTTACCTGAAGATTCACATATTTTTTTAAGACAAAAGTAGGGTACTTTTTAGATTGATTAAAAATTTGCGTTATCCTAACGGCTGATTGATGGAGACCGGTCGTCCCGGTGGCATAAATCCAGACAAATTAGATTACCATACGAAAGCTATAGCCTATAATATTACAAATATTGATGATATTTTGGGCAGCGACCGACGGGTATCTGCGCGGCAAAATGCTTAGAGGTACGAAGAATATAAATTTTGTTAAGGTTAAAAGTTTTGATTAATTACAAATCTTGCTACGAGTGTTGTTAGGTACATGTTTATTTCTTACAAAGACGGTCCATTCTAGTAGTCCTATGATTCGATGGCCTTCACGTTCTTAAGTATGTATGTAAAAGCGAGAGTAACGGATGATACACGAAAAAAAACGCAACCATCGTATCCTTTCATTTAAAAAGTTCTATTAAATAAACAATGCAAAGGGCACTTTGACTACCAGGTCCAACAACGGAATATATAGCTCCAAAACTACGGCGTCCGCGATTCGGTCTAATCGAGAAGCGTCTATTGTTGGTTAAGACTTAGCTCTTTTTTAATCTTCTCGGGTTAGAGCCGGCGTAGTTTTATTTGAAGTTCATAAACACATTGTAATATGCCTATACATTAAGTGAAGCATCTTTATCTTATGAGTCGACTGCTTTAAGGCTCGACTCAGTTTTTCAGACGTAGTTCTTTATTAACTTGTTAGATATCCGATTATTTAGTAGGGATTTGAGACTTTCTGATAAATCTATTTTTTTTTCCAAAAAAAACTAAATGCATTGTCTTCATTAACTCTTTTTCTTTATTGATACTAGTTAGTATTTAGATACAACCGCCAATCGTTGACGGAGTCTTTATTCGGAGGCTCGAGTCCTTTTGAATTGCGCTTAAAAATACAATAAAGGACTCGACTCGAGACTTAAGACTCGAAAAAAAGTATTTACAGTACATATGGTGCTACTTTTCCGCACTAGTGCGTAAAGTAGCACATTATGTAACTATGTCGAAACTTTAAAGAGCCATATGTACTGTAAAACGTTGTACGATACATGTGCAAATAGGTAATTCGCAACTCGTGTGGATTTAAAACTCGTTTCGAATTTCCTATTTTTCGCACTTGTATCGTAATGTACTATTTTAGTGCAATCTCGTAAAAACGAATCAAGTTCTTCATATTTAAACTCAAAAGACCCAAGTGCCTGCCACGAAAAAATTTCATTTTTCAAATTACTCAGAACCTAACTAAAACTATTGAAAACAAATAAAACGCCGCCCTAGAAAAAGAAACTCGATCGAAAGCCCGTAAGGACAGAACGGCCATTCATTCTTTATCGCGTAACAGTTACACCCACTTAGCACTCTGGTGTGAGATTGCACAACTTTTACTAGCACCGAGTCAATAACACGTGGTAACTTGGTAAGACAATTAGTTGTAGAGTAAAACATATGTTTGTGGGAGATTTTGAAAACCGGACTCCCGAAGAAACTAATTGGTGAAATACTATAATCGAAAGGAAATCTCTGCATAACAGTGCCATGCTAAGGTAGCAATATTGCACATTTTAAGTTTTTTTCTGAAGACTCGAGTCTTTAACAAGATGAAACGCAAACCGAGTCTTAAAGCAGAGGATTCAAAGGACTCTAGTCTTAATGACGACCGGTCTGGCCTAGTGGGTAGTGACCCTGCCTACGAAGCCGATGGTCCCGGGTTCAAATCCTGGTAAGGGCATGTATTCGTGTGATGAGCATGGATATTTGTTCCTGAGTCATGGGTGTTTTCTATGTATTTAAGTATTTATAATTATTTATATATTATATATATCGTTGTCTAAGTACCCTCAACACAAGCCTTATTGAGCTTACTGTGGGACTTAGTCAATTTGTGTAATAATGTCCTATAATATTTATTTATTTATTTATTATTTAACACTAGACGAACTTTTCCACTTGGATAAGTGTGCTAAAATTCACCTGGTTTTACCTCAACTAAATTCTCGACACAATCATAATTAGCATGTGTCAGGATCTAATGGCTATTAACAGGATAATCCTGATAATCAGGCTAATATGTAACAATGCAATTAAACAATAACCACATAGTGTTAAAGTATTCATGTATATGACGTCACGCGTCCATTGACAATTTAGAGTAGACACATGGTTTCGTCTTTTTTTTTGGTACAAGCTTTTATCGCTGACTGTACTTTTCTTTCCACAGGCAACTGACACTCATTGAGACAATTCTAAAAACCCCAAGCACAATTAGGTTGCGTTGTTGTATCGCAGAGTTCCTATGGCCACCTCCTGTCTCCATCAGATTAGCTCGATGGTACCATAATATTGCATTGTCACCCGACTTACATGTGTATGCAAATTTTCAGCTTCGACGGAAACCGGGAAGTGGGTCAAAATTAACTAACAAGATTTGACCCCTACAAATATACATAGTTTTTTACATTGCACGTTGAATAAAATCTTGTAAAACAATCGCGTTACAGCCTCTACCCTCCCAGACATCAAAACTTGCCAAGACAAATGGAATGTTGATTTGTCAAAATAAAGATTCAAATTGGAATGGAATAGGAGACCTTTTTATAGGCCTCTGACCGGCCGAGGCCACAGTAAGTAAAAAGTGTAAACCGTTGAAGTTAGGACAGTTTCAACGTTTTACACATTATCTATACGTAGAAAGAATGTTATACTTGCCACAAAACTGGCGACTGAGATCATAATGCTATCTCCTTTACTCTTGTTAAGACCAACCAAGAGTGAAAGAGATAGTATTATGACATGACTCGCCACTTAGTATAGAAGAAAAATATGAATTGTAGTCATTTACCAAGTTCAATAACGTCATCTGTCTTCACAATACGACAATTAGTTACTAAAGTACTGATGCAAGCAATATGACTCGTCTCGTTTAGACGTGACTTAATAAGGAAATTTTATGTAACAAACATCGTAAAAACGGTTAAGAACGCAGTTACAGCAATCTATATCTTCCGTTGAAAAATAACTGGAATCGTTTTTGTTTAGTAAAATGAATCATTCCGCAAACCCTACATGATATCTTAGTTTTGGCCCCTTTGCATCTTAGAGAAGATACATAGATAGAATGAATACCTATTTATTGGCCTTCAGTAAAAGATACAATTTAAGGAAAAAAATATTATTGATAGGGGCAAGGCAAACAACAGGCGGTCTTATCGCTAACGAGCTTTGGGTCGCGGAAAGAGACTTAATCAAAAAAATAGTTAGTAGGTATTGCAAAAACGAAGAAATGAAGCACGAAAGTATACACACAATTACAGTAAATAAACATTCACATAACACGAGCAGTGCTGTGCCATGCTCGTTGAGCACGTAGCAAGGAACACGGGGACCGTTTTGAAAAGCTAATCCAATTCAACAACGTAATTTACGAAAAAGCGCCTGCCATCTATACTCTGTATCTTTATGGTATTTAAATAGAAGTAAACAAATAATTTTAGCTAGTTATAAGTTATAACATTCATTGGTTAACCAACCAAATAAAAAACCGCCTGGATCTGTCACTGAACGATGACTTTAACCTACATTATTTGACCATGTAATGTATTCGTCTACCCCCAACTTAAGGAGCCATTTGAGGGTAGATTTTGTTTACTTCAAGAGACTGAGAGACTTAAGGTACAGTGTATAACGTTCCAACCACCACAACATCCACAACCACTCAACTAAAAGTAGCTTAACACATTCACTGCCGGGAACCCACCTGGTGGGCGCTCGTGAACTTTGTTCAGATGCCGGACAAACTCGCTGGGCGGGTTGTTTTGTACGCAGCTATAGACCCCGGTTTCTGGGGTAGTGCGCCGTTTTTTTTCTGGCAGTGAATGTGTTAAATCGTTAAAATAAGATCATTTTGTCGCCAACAGTAATAGGGCAAGGTAGACGGATCCTAGTCGGTTTCAAGTGGCGCGCGCGTTAATGGAATCGCAAGGCTGAAACAATTGAGGAGCCACGGCCACGGGCCGCGTGCTTCCGCGCAACGATCCGTCGATACTTTAAAAACATCTGACATTACCTTAATCCATTTTTTGGACCCGGATATGTCCTTAAACTACGTCCAAAAGAGAGGTATGGGCAATGTGAATGTCATCTCGCCTTGTGTGGTAGGGCACAGCACAGCAGATGTCATTCCAGATCTAGAGCAGAGCCCAACTGGGGAAGTACCTCCTTACAGAAAACCGCAGCCAAATAACACTTGACCCTACTCATAGTGTTGTGTTCCTGCTGGTGAGTAAGGTTGCCAGAGCTCAACGAGGGGGGGTGGGGTTAGGGTCGGCAACGCGCATGTAACTCCTCTGGAGTTGCAGGTGTACATAGGCTACGGAGACTGCTTACCATCAGGCAGGCCGTATGCTTGTTTGCCACCGACGTAGTATAAAAAAAAAGTGCTAATCACTGACATAGTCGTATTGCCTTTACGAAGCATTTTCGCTACATACCGGGAAATCTACGTTATCGGCTACGACCGCAGCTCGGCGGTGAATGTGTCAAGGCAATTAGTTAAGCTTTGAGTGCTCCATACATGGCTACCCTTGCTTATTGAATAATAGTTGTACAAGGTAATGATATTATCAATAAATTATAAGCTCGTTTGAAACTTCATATTTATTAAGTTTCATACTTGTTACAGGGTTCACAAAGACCTAGCTTATAAGTTTACCACCTGTACAACCACTTTGTGAATTTGCAATAAAACATTGAGTATTGAGTAAATAAATATCATGCGATCTTCCCGGAATCGAATTCTACTTGAAGGGTTTTCATTTGGCGATTTTTTTCAGAGCTTTAAAATAACAATAAAATTATATAGAGAAAGCTTTGAGATTAGAGCTAGTAACATCCTCTTAAGGATTGTTCTATAAATTCTCTAAAAGATATCTTGTTGAGACAAGGCTTTCATTACTCTAATCCGATAAACATGTAAAGCGAACTATTGCGTGTAACAAATTAAATCCAACGGAACGTAAGTACAAGTGATTACTTGATTAGGGAACGGTTTTCCGCTCCACCGCTATATTTATAATGTAATACAGCACTCAAAGATACTGTGACGTATATCTCAATTATGACGTCATCGTGGACGCGAGGAGAGGAAATATGAAAATAAGATATCGCATGTCGGTGCCAATGAATAAGCGAATATTCAATGTCAATGTCAAGCGTCAGCCTTAGCCTTAGGATGCTGTTTGTTTATCGCTATTTCGTTCTAGGTTGTTCTAATAGATATACACTGGCGAGTCGAACGCTTTGACATACATACGTATAGTTAACACATTCACTAGGCTAGGCGGGTTCTCTGTTTGTAGGCACTTTCGCTACATACGGCTTTTCCCTTGTTATCTGGTACGCTCGTAGCGCGTAGCTTGCGCTGGCACTGAATATGTCACGCGCTTTGAGAAGTTTTAACACATTAATATAAAACGGCGCACTACCCCAGAAACCGGTGGTCTATAGCTGCGTACAAAATAACCCGCCCAGCGGGTTGTCCGGCATCTGAACAAAGTTCACGCCCACCAGGTGGGTTCCTGGCAGTGAATGTGTTAAATTTGTGAAACATAAGTGCTCTAAGAAGATTCCTTCGTTTCTTAAGAGACGCAACATTTTTACAATAATTGTCAATACGCGTTGTTATTACAAAGGTACAATTTAAGCTTATGTTGGCTTTATTTAGATAAAAAAATCCAAAATTATAACGAAGGTTTCTTTTATTATTGAACTCAAGTCCGATTGGCAATTCGAAGACTCTAAATAGGATTCTACTCATGTCCATAACAATTTTTACAGTACATATGGTGCTACTTTACCGCACTAGTGCGACAATTAGCACATTATGTAACTATGTCGAAAATTGAAAGGGCCATATGCATTGTAAAACGTTGTACAATACATGTGCGAATAGGTAATTCGCAACTCGTGTCGATTTAAAACACTCCCTTCGGTTGTCTTTTAATTTATAGCCTCTCGTTTCGAATTTCCTATTTTTCGCACTTGTATCGTAATGTACTATAAAAGCACAGAAATCCGTGAAACTAAGTTGACACTATAAAAAAACTTCTTCGGAAGAGTCGAATTTTAACAAACAGGCTAATTCGAACGTAAATTGACATCATAATGATATCTAAATGATGTCACTTAGCTACCGTGCGTCTCGCTCGTGCCAATAAATGTACGAGCAAGTACGAGCGAAATGCACGATAACTGAATGACATTATTTAGATGTAATTCTTAAATTGGTATATACGTTTGTATTGTCCTGAAAGTTTTTTTTTTTTAATTTGGTCTTTTGAGTTCGACTCACCTCACTGTAATGACAACTCGAGCGTCATAAAAGAAAATCTTACGCGACACCGAGTAACGGCCGAAATAAAGGCCCGTTTATGTAAATTTATGTCACGTTCTATTTTCGAACCGGCGTCACGTGACATTGCGCGCGCGCCGATTTCATTGAAATAAATCGCACAAGGAAAAGTTTAAATGCTTCTTTATGTCAGAACAATGATCTGTGTAAGTATTAGTCATATTATAGGGTTTGGCAGCGAACTGATTCGTCGCTAGTAGGACTTGTAACGAATCAAATACGAGGCGTGGCCGACATCAGAAG
>NW_026907766.1:0-34286 GCF_033807575.1 Cydia pomonella | reverse complement strand
CGCATTAAGGTTGACTCACGCTACACAGGGGCAGGGCCGGGCCGGAGCTTCCGGCGCTTCGTTTTCTATGGAAAGCATTACGTCATCACCGGAGCTCTGTATTGGCCCGGTGCGGGCTCGGAGCGGAGACTAGCCGGTCATGCTATGAGCAAAAATCGGACTTCCCGGAGCCTCCGGGCCACCCGTGACTCAATTCTTCCTTTCGGGTGATATTCCACTAGTCTAAGATCTTTGTCCAATGTGCATTGCGTCTCACTCTCTCATTAAGCAAAATGTCAGACGCAAATACACATTGGACCAAGATATTGGAAAGATGAAAAACCAGAATACCACCCTTCGCAATGTGCATGCTCGGATGTGTCGGTATATATTTGCCAAAATAAGAAGGTTACAAAACGTCATAAATTTGTTTGTTAAATATGGATGGTATAGCCAATACATTACTTGGTCGAGTTATATTTTACTCGGCGCAGAGAGAAGTTAATTAACAATGACTGTCAATCTCTATATGAAACCAAATTTCTGTAAATAAAGATACACAATTCTACATATTGCCGGTTTTGTGGAAAGCAATAAAAAAATAGTACTTATATTTATTTTAGTCACGCTGGCTCCACATTTTACTTGAGATAGTTGATAGCGCCAGACAAGTTGCCTAAGAATTTGTTACCAATTTTAATAGTTCCTAGATATTAACCAGTGTGTTAATTTTGTGGGCTTAAATGAAGTGGAATAAAAAAATGTTCAGAAGAAGCAGAGCTTTAAGAACTAAATACTGCCGTTTCGTACATATTGTCGGATTATCATATTATTGACAATGAAATAAATTATATAACAAAAGAATAACGTACTATAAGTATATATAAGTCGTTACGTAGCCGCCTGTTGTCTGCCTCTACATTTAATCAATTGTTTGTTTTTTCTTTTCTTTTGTATCTTTTTACTGAGGTGTTCCAATAAAGAGTATTCTATCTATACATCTATCTATCTACGCAAGGTTTATTACAAGCGACTTAGTTAAGTATTTATTTGACCTATATATATATTTCCCGAACAACGCGCTATCCGTGAAGATTCAGTCTTTATTATTTACTTTTCCATGTTAGGTGTTACTACATGAAAGTCGCAACGGTCGCAACACGGGCGACTCGGATATATACGTCAAAATTATATAAGTAGCATAATGTCTTGATTTATTTTGTGAAATACGGAGGTGTTGCGGAAATGTAATTTAGACGGATTATATTAAATAAGATATCTAGTAATGTTACTGCTTGTAAAAATTATTCATTAATGAGCATGTAGGTTATAAATTAATATAAATATACTATTTTTTTCTCATATTCCCACGTATTACTTTTCATTTCGTACGAAGTTATATATAATGAAATATCTCGTTAATTAATTTGTAGATTACGGGAAACCATTTCTTTTACTTAATTTAGAGTCCAACTGATCTTCTGTAAATCTGCCTGCAGAGAGTACGAACATCATATTTCAGTGCAGTTATTGAATTACTCATAAAGGTGCCTATATTTCATTTGCAATCTGTCGTTGGCGATATTATTGCTAACTGCTCGCGTACGATGCATTCTCCTGAAATAGATAGGCCATACATTTTTTCAGGCTGTAGAGAGCAGCACTAGCATGTATTATAAACCTGAGAGTAACTTACCTATGCATACTATGCCTTAAACAGTTTTTTGACAAGTTTTCACTATGGCATTGATGCATCAAGGCGTTTTGATTACAGATGGTCTAACGCGAAACGCGAAAATCGAAATTTCGTTACCTATCTGCCTCTCTGTCTATCGAATATGCAACAATGATGGAGGCAGAAACCACAATTTAGATTTTTCCATTTCGCGGTAGGCCCCGTGTGCGTTAGTAACGCCCTCTACGCAGAGTTTTGCGTAATATTCCCTATTTTATGCCTATTATTACTGTAACTACTGAAATAATACAATAATACTCTTCGTATGTTTTATTGTTCTTAAATTAATGATTAAGACGTGGAACGCATAATTTCGTCAGGGGGAAGCCTATGTGCCTCTCTTTCTCACAAAGATAGATCGCGCAGTGATAGAGAGGCGAATAGATGAACTAATGAAGTGGTTCGCGGTTATAGCCCCTACTGTATTGTAGTATCGTAAGCGTCAGGATGTCAGGACCATGATAGCTATTTATAACGATATAAATAGCTATCATGGTCCTGACATCCTGACGCTTACTCCCAGTTTTAGTACCTTTTTTGCACTATTTGGTACATGACATCAAAAAAATTTTACCTCGCTAAAAATCGAGAAATATTGAAAATAATGTGGTCAAAAAAGTTACAGTTAGAATAAACTTTGTATGTGCACAGTGGTGCAGCCACTCAATGTGAACCGGGCCTTCAATATAGTTCAACAGTTAATATTTTTGGCTAAAACAGTTATGTATTTTAGAGAAGTGGAAATCTTGAGCGTTTCGGGGGTTTGAAGACACGAGGGTTAAACAATTTTTTCTAACGACTGAAACACAACATTTTTTATAGTACATATGGTACTACTTTACCGCACTAGGGCGTTAATTAGCACTTTACGCGCCTATGTCGAAAATTTAAAGTGCCATATGTACTGTAAAACGTTGTATATGTGCGAATAGATAATTGGCAACTCGTTTCGATTTAAAACACTCCTTTCGATCGTGTTTTAATTTACTGCCACTGGTTGTGAATTATTGATCTCTTTATGAATTAATGTACAAATTACCACACCAACGCCAAAAAATATTTTAACTTCAAAATCATCACAAGTCGTCGTCGTCGTTGATTTTACATTCCTAGGTGATAAAATATTTCAAAATTTGAATGATTAAATTACTTTGCAATTCTTGTGAATAAAATGTAAGTAACTTTCCCATCCGTTTTTAAAGAATAACGGCAATACATGCGAAAGACCGACTATGACTGTTAACCACCGAATCCCAGCGCTCAAAATGTATTCCACTGATGTCATGCTTAAAACAATCCAACATTTTGAGAATAATATGGTTAGTTATAATTTTTTACCCCTCTCATTTCTTGAAAATATAAGTATCTAATTATGTTGAAACTCAGTAAGAGTTGCTGGAGAGATGCTATCTAGCAACCCTTACCGGACTTGTACTCCCTGACTATAGAGCTATTTTTTAATAAGTACAAAGAAATGCAAAAAAGCAGTTACTTCTTTTACAGTCAAATATCCATTAACATTATAACTTTTTAATATTTTGTTCTACGTTGTATCGATATATGTGTTTGACGACCGGTTTGGCCTAGTGGGTAGTGACCCTGCCTACGAAGCTGATGGTCCCGGGTTAAAATCCTGGTAAGGGCATTTATTCGTGTGACGAGCATGGATATTTGTTCCTGAGTCATGGGTGTTTTCTATGTATTTAAGTATTTATAAATATTTATATATTATATATATCGTTGTCTAAGTACCCTCAACACAAGCCTTATTGAGCTTACTGTGGGACTTAGTCAATTTGTGTAATAATGTCCTATAATATTTATTTATTTATTTATGTGTACCCGAAGTCGATAAATGAGAACTCTCTATGACAGTTCAAGAATGCCACAATAATTCCGGTCTCTGTTAATAATAGTTTGCCACCTTATTGACGTGCATTTTTACATATCAAACAAAAAATAAATAAAAAATATTGAATGTGGATACATTCATCCTCCTTAGACGTGGCTACAGTCTTCACGATTTTATTTGCCGTGTGATCATCGCTTTCCAGTTGCAGCTTGGTGCCATCGAGGAATGTCCATGGTATATGAAAAAAGAAAAATGTTTATAATACCATTCATTGTATCACAATATCGACTAAGTACTACTAGAGGGCACCTTTAACCTTATTTTGGCATTGTTAAATATCCTTACAATTGTCTATTAATGAATTTTCAGTAAGTATAAGAATAAGAATAATATTTATTTCAAGAATTTGGCATTACAAGACCAGCAGTACATTGATCCCCACACTAGGCTCAGCCTGTCACGTGGGAATCTCAGAGAAGTATCGAAATGGTGCGGTTCTCATTTTAACAGAATACATTATTGTTAAAGCTAAATTAAATAAGTTTTTTTAATAAGTAGCTCATAATTGGGTAGTTTCTCCACTTGTATCCCCCTGCAAAGAAACTTGTTTGCAGGCCCGCCTGGTCAGTTATCTGTGTAGCTTACTGTTAGGGTATATACCTATAGCTTGAACCTTTAAAAAAATTAAAACATTTATAACAGGAGATACGATAAATACACCAATTATTTTACACTATTGAAAACTGCAACTAATTTGTTCGATACGTTTTGGAGATATTTGGGTACATTCATTGGTAAGTTCAAACATGCCTCCCATTACCCTACACCCTAAATTCATCCAACGAAATAAAATGTTCCGTAGAGTATACATGGTGGCCTATTTAGATCGTTCAGTATGGGAAAGTTTGAAATTATAACACATACGAAGATCTGTTCCTAGGAATCATGCCATCGATTTTCTATATATAAAGACGAGCCAATAACACCTGCTTTGTATCTACTGTTTTATTTTTGAAGATTCTATACCTATGTTATAATTATCACCTACTAAGTTTTTGAAATTAACAAAACTAAAGCTATTTTAGTCTAACAAGCATATTGTTATACTTCCTCTTTCACTTATGTAAACTATTGAATGAAAAACAATAGCCCATAGGTAAGCCCATATAATATACCTAAGCCCTAACTCGTAAAATACTTGTCAAGGAGAAGTTATATTCTAATCTTCATGAACACGTTCCATTTCACCAAATAGCATATAGGGTATAGTTCAACTTCATTTTCCCCAAACCATACAACCTTTCTGGTGTTACGAGTGTTCGTGGGCTCTGGTCGTTTGCCTCCTATGTCATAAAAAGGTCGTTTTCTTTTAATAAATTTTATAGGGGTCGCGGCAATTAGACCGCAGTCATATATTTTGAGAATGACCCAAAAAAAACTTATAGCGCTGTTTCTTAAAAAAAACTTCTACTTAACATAGCGCTGTATCTTTGTACAGTCAGCTGCAGAGGAAAAGTACCCCCCTGCAAAGAAGTTTGTATACAAAGGTGCTAGGCAAATTGCTGACTGTACTTATCTACTAATCCTATGATAAGACCTCTTTTAATGGGCTCTGCTCGTTTTATATGTATATATATTGAATATGTATATATGTAGGTATATTTAAGATGTATATTTGCGTAAGTATTTTATCATAGTTATCTCGACTTGTGTCTATTCTCATACCCACTTTTTGCAATCCTGCACCAAACTGTCTCTGTTTAGCCCAATGGTTGACTGGTAGAGAATACCTTAAGACGTTAAGTTCACCATTTGTAAAAAGTTTAAATAAATATCTACTAATCCTCTGATATGACCTCTGTTCATGGGCTCCGCTCGTTTGCCACCTATAATAAAAAAAAATAACTACTCCTTAACATACCGCTGTTTCTTTGTATATATCTACTAATCCTAAGATACGAGTACGACCTCTGTTCATGGGCTCTGCTCATTTGCCTCCTATATTTAAAAATATAAACTCTACTAAACATACCGTAATTTCTTTGTACATATCTACAAATCTTATGATACGCCCTCTGTTCATGGGGTCTACTCGTTTGCCTCCTATATTTAAAAAAATAACTTCTACTTAACATAGCGCCATTTCTATGTAAATATCTACAAATGTTATGATACGATCTCTGTTCATGGGCTCTGCTCGTTTGCCTCATATATTAAAAAAAATACTTCTACTTAACATAACGTTATTCCTTTGTACATCTCTACAAATCTTATGATACGATCTCTGTTCATGGGCTCTGCTCGTTTACCTCCCATATTAAAAAAATACTTCTACTTAACATAACGTCATTCCTTTGTACATCTCTACAAATCTTATGATACGAGCCCTGTTCATGGCTCTGCTCGTTTGCCTCCTATATAAAAAAAAAAATACTTCTACTTAACATAACGCCATTCCTTTGTACATCTCTATAAGTCTTCTGATACGAGCTCTGTTCATGGGCTCTGATCTTATGCCTCCTATATTTTAAAAAATACTTCCACTTAACATAGCGCCATTTCTATGTACATATCTACAAATCTTAAGAAACGACCTCTGTTCATGGGCTCTGCTCGTTTGCCTCCTGTATTAAAAAAAATACTTCTACTTAACATAACGCCATTCCTTTGTACATCTCTACAAATCTTATGATATGAGCTCTGTTCATGAGTTCTGCTCGTTTGCCTCCTATATAAAAAAAAATACTTCTACTTTACATAACGCCATTCCTTTGTACATCTCTATAAGTCTTCTGATACGAGCTCTGTTCATGGGCTCTGATATTATGCCTCCTATATTTTAAAAAATACTTCTACTTAACATAGCGCCATTTCTATGTACATATCTACAAACCTTAAGATACGACCTCTGTTCATGGGCTCTGCTCGTTTGGCTCCTGTATTTAAAAAAATACTTCTACTTAACATAACGCCATTCCATTGTACATCTCTACAAATCTTATGATATGAGCTCTGTTCATGGGTTCTGCTCGATTGCCTCCTATATTTAAAAAAAAAACTTCTACTTAACATAACGCCATTCCTTCGTACATCTCTACAAATCTTATAATACGAGCTCTGTTCATGGGCTCTGCTCGTTTGCCTCCTATATTTAAAAAATACTTCCACTTAACATAGCGCCATTTCTATGTACATATCTACCAATCTTAAGATACGACCTCTGTTCATGGGCTCTGCTCGTTTACCTCCTAAATTAAAAAAAATACCTCTACTTAACATAACGCCATTCCATTGTACATCTCTACAAATCTTATGATATGAGCTCTGTTCATGGGTTCTGCTCGTTTGCCTCCTATATTTAAAAAAAATACTCCTACTTAACATAACGCCATTCCTTTGTAAATCTCTACAAATCTTATGATATGAGCTCTGTTCATGGGTTCTGCTCGTTTGCCTCCTATATTAAAAAAAATACTTCTACTTAACATAACGCCATTCCTTTGTACATCTCTATAAATCTTCTGATACGAGCTCTGTTCGTGGGCTCTGCTCGTTTGCCTCCTATATTAAAAAAAATAAATTCTACTTAACATAGTGCCATTTCTTTGTACATATCTACTTATCCTATGATACACCCTCTGTTCAAGGGCTCTGCTCATTTGCCTCCTATATTTAAAAAAATACTTCTACTTAACATAGCGCCATTTCTATGTACATATCTACAAATCTTATGATACGAACTCTGTTCATGAGTTCTGCTCGTTTAGCTCCTACTTTAAAAAAATCGCTTCTACTTAACATAGCGCTGTTTCTTTGTACATACCTACCAATTCTATGATACGAGTATGACCTCTGTTCACGGGCTCTGCTTGTTTGCCTACTATATAAAAAAATCTACTTAACATACCGCTGTTTCTTTGTACATATATATCTACTTATCCTATGATAGGTACGACCTCTGTTCATGGGCTTTCCTCATTTGCCTCCTATATTTAAATAATACCGGACAAATGCGAGCAAGACTCTCCCATCTAGGGTACCGTAGTTTTTAGTATTTGTTCTTATTGCGGCAACAGTAATACATCATCTGTGAAAATATCAACTAACTATCACGGTTTACGAGATACAGGCTGGTGACAGACGGATAGACGTACTGACAGCGGAGTCTTAGTAATAGGCTCCCGTTTTACCCTTTGGGTACTGAACCCTAAAAAGGAACTTTTACTTATCATAGCGCTCTTTTTGGATATACTGTATAGTAATATTGAATTTACTGCTCTTCTGACCTATTTCGGTACCTTTTATGTACTTAGTACTTACCTACATACATATTAAGGTTATACAACTATTATTTCTAGAATCAATACAAACAAACCTACGTAATATACACGTATTTTAAAAACATAATCCTCGAAACTCGAAAGCTCCTCTTTGCAAACAAAACGCATTAAACTTAATCATGACGTCACGATCAAGTATCATTTAATAAGGGGCGTTTCGTGCGTAGATAACGATTGTCAGATTTGACTCTCATTTCTAACTTTTGTATTGCTTCAATGTTATGGGTCCCATAAAGACATGTTTCTTTTATAAAAACTTATTATCTAGCCTAGCCTTTTGGCAGTATTTTCTCGAGCTTTACGCAGTTGATTGAGGAAGCTGCCATACAAGACAAAAGCATTTTCAAAGCGACGTTCTCTTAGAACACCCCATCTATCCGTCTATCTATCATAATTTATTTCAGGCAACTAGCGGCCCATAGATAAATACCTTAATATTAGCATACACATTATAAAAATATATTTTAAAACTAAATACTACAAATCACATTATTTTACTGCGGCATGAAACTATTTATCATAAGACATACCCTTCGAGACTGTCTACCCATTGTTTTTGTATATGACAGCTACACATCCTTTCAGTAATGGCTTTTAGGAACTGCAAACTAATAATCTATGGCCCGCTGATTTTACCAGTGCAATCAGTCAACTTCGGGCAGCTTGTGGCATGCAGTTGGGGAGTAACGATCTCACATACCCGAGTGTTCCTAGGGAGTTCTGTCATTCGAAGGAGGGTGGGTGGGACATGATTATCTGCTTCTGGGTTGCCTTGGCCGGCCGGCCAGAGTGGAGTCGTTAGAGTTATAAGTTCCAAGGGTGGAAGTGCAAGACATGAGTTGGCACAGTGGCTGTTACAGCCACTGGGTTGAAAGCGGCGCACGCCTCTCGATACCCCTGGGCCGCTCACACCAGTGTTACTCTTGAGCCATCCCAGATGTCGCTTTTTGTCGTCTGCCGGAAATAAAATTGCATACCGTAGGCAGGCGTCTGGTTTTTTATCCCATAGCTCAGTATTTAGCCCATCGCTTTCACACAATAACCTAGTTTATTTTAGATTTCATTAACTTTCAATAGTCCTTACACCCTGTCGGGCCTGCCTCTGCGTGCGTCCCATGATATGGGCAAGGGCAGCATCAGCTCGGTGTACATCTTACATTTCATTAACGTGGCAAAAGGGCCTCTGCGTTAGGTTAGGGCTCGGCGCACGCCTCCCAAAGGTCCGGAATACCATTGTTCCGTGATGGGAAAGACATACATATTAAAATAATAATAATCGTTAATGCAATACACTGCTCTATTTGTCAAAGAAAATAAAATCGTTGCACACTCACAAAACATTCATTCTTATTTTTGCTTATTTTTTATACATTAAGTATCTTTCTGTAAATAAGATCACTATTTTCTCTCTTGTCATATTTATTTATTTTTTTTTTTTTTTTGTTAGAATGGCTTTTGCTGCCAGGGCACTTTGCCAACGTCAAGTTTATTACGGACAAACTTAGGAGTGCACCTATGATTTAGCCCAGAATTTTGAATTTAGAGAATTATATACATAACATGAAAGATTAAACAATATAACATTAAAAATAAACACATATAGCTGTATACATACAAAATATTTAAAGACTTATATTATTTTTATCAAGGAAAAATGCCAACAGTTTTAATACATTGGGTTCAGAACTAGCTAGAAGAGACTTTACATTACAGGGGAGAGATACTTTGAATTTGAGCAAGAGATCGTAGAAGCAAAGACGGTTCAACGGACATTCGAAAAATATATGGTCAATTGTGCCTACGCCATAACCACATTGGCATTCCGGGCTACCTTTTACCTTTATCCTGAATAGAAATTCCGGAGAACACACATGACCCAGCCTTAGGCGAATCAGACTACTCGTTACTTTTTTTTTTAAACTTAAATTTGAAAAACCAAGGCTTAGAATAAATTTTTCGTTGAATTTGAAAGAACTGTAATTTATTATTGGTAACCCAAAGATCTGACCAATCAGAATGTAGCTTTTCCGAGGAAACTACATCCAAGTCCTTACTGAAACATCGAAAGAAGGACCTATTACCGTTTGTAGCCGCCTCTTTTGCAGCTTCATCCGCTTTTTCATTGCCATGAATGCCTTTGTGGCTTGGAATCCATGATAATTGAACTACTAAATTTAGCAAATGGCAAGCGAAAAGAGCTTCTTTAATTAGGCAAATTATGGGGGATTTTGAGCAATTTTTAATAGAGCTACAGGTAATAGCCTGGATCGAGCTGAGACTATCAGAGAAAATTACCGATTTAGGCAATTTGTGTTCTATTATATATTTAACAGCTTTCAAAATGGCTACGCATTCTCCGGTGAAAATAGAGCAGACCGAGGGAAGTTGAAATTTGTGGGTTGACTTCAAATTGTCATGAATGAAAGCACATCCAACTAAACTATTATTTGATTTTGAAGCATCAGAGAAGAGTAAATCCCATCCCTGCCATTTAGTTCTTACTGTAGACAGGAATCTGTCATTGACGTCAGTCGAACTACGGTTGACTCCTATGTTCACTGATTTTTGCTGGAACATAAGGGCCTCGAAAGGCACTGTATAAATGGGAATCTTAGGGAATTGGATTAACGGAGCCTCAATATTATTTAATCTAACTAGACTAGTAACAAGATTTGGTTTTGGTCTTCTAAGCCATAACCGATTCACTTCAACATGAGATTGTAATAGTTGAAGCTTTGGGAAGATCGGGTGATTTTCTAATTGAGCAACACGGAATAAATATCTATCAGCTAAATACTGGCGACGAATCTTTAAGGGGGGATCAGCGCATTCTACTTGAAGCGCTCTAATGGGAGAAGATCTCATGGCGCCAGTAACTATTCTTAGGGCTTTAGATTGAATCCTATCTAGTTTTTTAAGATCTTTTTTACGGCATGGCTCAATTATAATGGAACCAAAATCAAGAATAGACCTAACTAAAGCGTTATATAATAATTTCTGAGAATATGGGTGGGCTCCCCACCATGAGCCTGATAGGGCTCGAATGATATTCAAATTTTTTTCACACTTTCCAATTGTACTATTAATATGTTCAATCCATAATAGTTTGGAATCAAAGGTCACACCTAGAAATTTTACATTCCTATGGACCGGGATGGCTTGAGAACGAAATGACACATTAATAGGAGGGCAATTTCTGCCTCTGAAAAAGACTAGAGCAGAGCTCTTAGAAGGTGACAAGTCTAAACCATGGGCATCTAGCCAAAGACCCAGAGAAGCAAGAGAATTGTTTATGTGATGGGACGCATCAACGACGTTCCTATGGGCCGAATATATTGCAATATCATCCGCATACTGGAGGACATTGCAATGCTGGTTGATGGACTGATCTAAGTCAGAAGTATATATACTGTACAGTAATGGACTTAAAACCGAGCCCTGTGGTAGACCTCTCCAAACAATTTTTGGATTATCATGCATATTAAGCACTCTTAATGTAATTTTTCTGCCTGATAACAGATTATTAATGAAAAGCACAACCTTCTCCGGAATTCTTATGGAGCGCAATTTCCTGCAGAGAACCGGGAGGAGAACATTGTCATAGGCAGCTGATATGTCTAGGAAGGCTGCAACAACAGATTGTTTTTGAGAAAAGGCTATTCTGATATCTGTCGATAATAGAGCATGGCTATCAGTAACACTTCTTCCTTTTCTGAAGCCAAATTGGGACTCTGAGAGAAATCCCGAACTCTCAACATACCATTCCAATCTGTTTTTAAGCATATGCTCAACTATCTTGCATAGTACCGAAGAGAGAGCAATGGGGCGATAAGAGTTGAAATGCTCGGGATCTTTTCCTGGTTTCAGAATAGGAAGAATGATTTGGTGCTTCCACGATTCAGGGATATCACCCGACTCAAAAGTTTTATTAATTAGATCTAAAAAGAAATCATGGCATGTTGAGCCAGCTTTTTTCAAAAAGGAGTACACAATACCATCAGACCCTGGGGATGAGTCAGTTACTGCAGTAAGAGCCGTTTTGAGTTCATCTAAACTAAAATCCTTATCCAATAGATTGTCCGATCTGTTAAAAGAGTAAGTAACTGGAATATCAAACTCATTAGGAGCAATAGGAGGGGCTAGTTTATTTAAAAAATCATTAATCCAGTTGAAAGACGATCCAGAGGCTGACACAGGAGCAATGCCTCTACGAAATCTCCGTATATTCCTCCATACTAGCGTAGAGGGAGTCGAGGGGGAAATAGATTCACAAAAAGAGTTCCAACCGTCAGATTTCTTCATTGAGAGAATTTTACGACATTTCGCTCTTATTTTTTTGAACTTGATGTAATTTTCAATAGATATATTTTTAGTATATTCCAATTCAGCCTCATTTCGTTCTTTTACCGCGGCAGAACACTCTGAGTCCCACCATGGTTGTGAGGGCTTATTATTACGACGGACGAAGGGTTTTTTAAGAGGGATGGATTCCTCTGCTGATTTATGGATAGCAAAGACGAATGACTCGTGAGCGGAATTTAAGTTTGGGTGAGTGACAGATAAGAGGGACTGAATTTTGTCATCTAAAGTGGAAGAATATTTATCCCAGTCTGCTTTACCTAGTCTATACTTTAGTAACGGGGGAAGAGAGGCCGAGGAATTAAGGTTTCCAGGTAAGGAATAAATATAGGGAAATGATCACTATTATGTGATAGGGAAGAGATATTCCATGATAGTTGAGGGGCTAAATTGGATGAACAAAGAGTTAAGTCTACTGCTGAGGAAATCTGATTAGGGGCCGTACGTCTCGTTGGTCTGCCGTCATTTAAACAACAAAGGTTCAATTTATCTATAAACCAAGTAAATACCTGCCATTGCTATCAGAAGTGCCTGAACCCCAGCACGCATGGTGACAGTTCAGATCGCCCATAATAACAATCGGATTGGGAATATTCTTTACAATTGAGAAGAATTCGTTCAAATTTGCTATAGAAGGATGCGGAATGTATACTGAAACGTAAGAAATATTATTAATGCTGGCTGCAACAATATAAATGTTATCTGAGTGAACGGGAAGTTGTAACTGGTAGAAGGGGATTTTGTTATTAATTAAAAGGGCCGAACCATCCCACCCATCCAACCTGTCATCTCTTAATGCTAGAAACCCCGGCAATTTAAAGAATTGCTGGGGTTTAAGCCAAGTTTCGCTTATAGCAAAAAGCATTGGGTTATATTTATTGTAAAGGTATGATAATTCCGATTTTTGTTTAAAATACTACGGCGAATTCCATTGTACTGCCGTACACATCTTGAAGTCTTTTATTAAGCATAACGCACAGGGATTCAATTTTGGAAGCAGCGTGGTACGGTAAATTGTCTAAACTAAGAAGCATCAACAAGGAGGTTAGAAGAGAATCAAGGACCCTGTCATTTAGTTGAGTTTTTCCACGGAAAGAATCCTGGGGTTGATGGGAAGACGAAGGCAAGAAAGAGTTGACACTGTCAGGGTGATTCCCTAAGTCTGCATTCGGCATTTCGCGAAGAGCACAACCATTTTGAGGATCAGGGATTCTGTAACTATTAATTATTGCTTGATGGGCTATCTTATCATATCCCGATTGGAGAGGGGCCCTAGGTTTCCTGGTGATAGCAATGGTTTTTTTTGTAAGATGATGTAGCAGTCGATTCAGCAACTTCGGCGTAGGATCGTTTTGATGAGGGGAAGAGATGGGAGGCTTCACTAAATGATATAGCCTCCTCCGACATAGCAGCTTTAATTTTAAGTTGCCGATTGTATTCCGGGCATTTCTTGTCATCGGCTGATGAGCACCAGAGCAGAAAAGGCACACTACATCATTAAATGAAGTACACTGCGAGCTAAGGTGTGACTGGCTGCATTTTGAGCAGCGAGGCTGTGATCTGCAGTGTGCCATAACATGGCCGTACCTGCAGCATTGCCGGCATTGAATTAACCGGCAAATTGTACTTATCAGTGAGAAAAGAGTTGTGAAATAGGAACACTCCTCTGGGGTATTTTTTGCCCATCGATAGTTAAAGCCACTGTCTCCGTGGGAATCCATTCATGACCTTCACCTACCTTCTTTTTTGCATTGAGGCGTCTCGCCTTAATAATCTTACCAAATCCTTCAGGCGTTACCGTACCCGCTGCTACTTCTTCATTGGACAGATCCTTGGGAACATTTCGAATAATAAACATTCTTGCCACGTTGAAAGTCGGGATAAACGCAAGGTAACGAGAGTTCTCTTTATTGACTGTTTCTAGGAACCTGTTAGCAGAAAGACCGTTAGCAAATTCAAGGCTTACCCGATTCCTGCCTATCTTACGGACTCCCCCCTCGAGCAGACCTTTAACATTATTAGAGCACAAATATTGCCCAAATTTCACGGGGTGTAGTGTAACGTCATGTGCATTATCAGGAGATGAATCTGACTTCATCTGCACGTGAATCACATATGGACCAACGTCCGATTGAGTGTAGCACTGCCTACCAATGGGGGGCGATGCGGACGCTTGAGTTTTCATCGATTGACTTATTTTTGTTTTTTTTGGAATGTCAGTCGAGGTCTCCTTTAAATTAATCGCGGGTCTTTTAAGGGATGACGATTTAGCCAAAACGTACTCGTCTTCCATATCAGGAGAGATTGATGCTTGGCGATCTACCGCCGGAGGACTTAAAGGGGAGTTTGACTCCATCGTAAGATTATCGGCCGGCCTGGGTGATGGGCTAGAAGAACCCATCACTCTGCCGGCCATATGTAAACGAACTGAACCCAACAAAGATGAAATATATATACAATAATTGAACAAATAAATAAATAAAATAATATTTGCATACAATTCGCCTCTAGATTGAATAAAATAAAATTTGAGCCGAGAAGATTCTAAACGTCACAACCCGTCCCGCACTCCGTCCAAAGACCCGTAATATTATTTAATGCGCTGATTACGATAAAGCAAAGCATCAACAATTCGATTATGTCATTTGAAAGTCGCAATTGTCAAATGTCAAATGGTCGTTACCATGTGTCATGTGTTACCATTAAGAGTGTTCGAGTTAATACTGTAAACGCTCAACATACCAGCAAAGTTATTTTTCATATCATTTGTTTTGAAATTAATTTGACATTGACTATGGTATGCATTGCATTGCCTTGACACTTGACACGTCTAGTTGAGCATCAACGTCACGCTACGCAACTGCAAAACTCATTTATGGAATATACTCAAATCAAAACTTTTAAGCCCAAAGTTTTTGGATTTTTTGTTTACCACAATGGTTTTGTGTCGCTTACGTTTTCTTATCCTATTTATTCCTACAGCCATAGGAATAAATGAGACTATGTCTGAAATCGAATCTGCCCACAATACCACAACAAGTGCACCTAAAAACTTGTTACAAAAAGTAGACAACAGCACTAGGAAAGAAATGACTTTGCCCATTGAAGGTGGTGGTAATATTGTAGTTACGCCGCGAAATCTATCTTTATTAAAAGAAAGTGATGGTATTCTATTATCCAAGATGCCGTCCGAGGAATTTGGAGATACTTCTACTAAAACCAAAGGACACGTCGTAGGCAGAACAGGTGCTCCGGTAATTCCAGACGCAAAGGAAATTTCAACAAAATCTGTTGTTATTCAGAAAAGTAGTATCAAATCTAAGCTTACAAATATAACAAAAAAAGTGCCTCCTCCATCATCAACTAAGGCCCCTCATAAACCCACAGTTTTAAAATATGAAGAAGAAAGTAACATAGTTGCAGATAAAACATCTCATCCTGGAATAAGTGATGGGCATCTAAAACCCAGGCTAATAAGGCAGGCAGCCATCCAGGGATGATAATGCCTATTGTAATAACAATACTTGTAGTTCCTTTGTTTGCCGTGCTGGGCTACATGGCTATAAAGAGGGGACAAGAAGCCTGGAAGAATAGGCATTATAAAAGGATGGACTTTTTACTTGATGGGATGTATAATGACTAAATTTGAAGAACATTTTGAATACAAGTAGTATGATTAAAATCACTGCTTTATAAATTAAGGAGAAGCAATAATGTTTAATTCAACTATTTGTTTAACACATTTACATTGGTTATAAATTGTGAAATCATGTGTTCATTGTTAACAAAATACTATGATATGAATATTAAGTTGTTAATTTAGTTAAGGGGTCATCCATTAATTACATCACATGTTTAGGGGTAGGGAGGGATAAAGAAAATGTGACATATTGTGACAAGGGGGTGGGGGGATTCACAAACTTTGTGATGTCACTTTAACTTTATCAGTTACCAATTTTTTTATTCGCTGTACAGTTTAATAAGGAGTTTTGGAACGATCATAGTTTTTATTCATTTAATTTTCTTTCCTAATTGGTTCTGTGTTATAAAACTACTACCTAATATTTCTGTTATCAAAATATTTTGATAATATATTAATAATACCTAATTCGATTAGCTGGTTTTGTTGAAAAAAAAAAAAAAAAACCACCAATGAGTCATCACACCAGGGGGAGGGTTTTGCCAAATGTGATCAACTGTGACAAGGAGGGATCAAAAAACCTCGAAAAACGTCTGACGTAATTAATGGATAACCCCTAACATAATTTGAATTTATTGTGGTGCTTCAAATTGTGCCTTATTGATGTTAATCAATTCAAACTGAATAGACTAGAAAATAATTTTGGTCTGTAGGTGTTATGTTGCAGACTCAATATTACAATGTTTTGTCTTCCTTTTATGATATTACTAAAATTGTATTGTGATAATAGGTAAAAAATCAAGTAGCTTCATAATTGGTTGTAATAATTATAATATTAAATTTTACATAAATGTTAAATATTGTAGTTACCAGAATTTATGGCCAATGTTTTGTAAAAAGTGTTGTCTAATTGCATTAATATCTGTGTTACTTTATTATAGGAGAAAATTTGCTGGTTGGTTCAAATGACAAAAATTAAACAATTAGTGTAATTAAAAATTTGATAGACTTAAACAACTACTGATCCAAACCTGCCATTTGAAGGAATATAATTCATGATATATCATAAATGCTAGACATAAAGCTAAGCAATATATAATCTATTGTTGAGTATATTCATGATTCATTGGTAATAAAATTATATAGGTATGGTATATAATCTTGCAACAAATTCTGTGATGCTTGAGCAAAAATATGTAAGTATGTTAAATATAGTTATTGTATCAGCCAGTTCAACAGGTCAGGTGGTGTTTACGCAAAAGCCAATTTGGTTCACCAATATTAGTGATAAATTTTTGGGGGCATTTTTGTTTAATTTAGAGCGCTCAAATATCACCATAAATCTAAAATCGGCGATTAAATTGGAGATTGACGCCAATTTGGTTTCTGATCAAATTGATCTGATCATCCCATGGTCTGGCCTTTAACTACAGAATAATATGTGAGCCCCTGAGTCATTATCAGAATGTAATGTGTCATGCATTTGCCTCAATAAATTTGTGCATTTTTTGTAGTGATTGATAGGTTTTTGTACTTCTAATTTTCTACTAGCTATTTATACCTAAATATTTAAGAGTTTTTTTGGATTATTTTTTGAGTGGTAATGTGTCTAAGAGTGTAAGTACAACCATGTTTTAAGATTTTTACTAATCTATCCAAACTTGCTTTTTAGTTTTTACCAATTTCCCTGTATTTTTATATTACATATAATTATGATCAAGTATGATGTTAATGGCTCTTGTCTATTTTGTTGAATACATATATATTTGATAAAATGTTTTTATTTATTTATTTCGGCATCTATTAGGGTTGTTTCCAATTTTTTGAAACGCTTGTAATACGTTATTTTTACCCTAAAACGGCTTTAAATATGTAAAATTAAGTTAATTTTTGCTGATTAAGTCACATTTTTAGGGTTTCGTACCTAAAGGGTAAAAACTTAAAAACTATTACTAAGTCTCCACTGTCTGTCTGTCTGTCTGTCTGACTGTCACCAGTTGGTCCCAGGCTGTATCACATGAAACGTGATAGCTAGCTAGAGTCTGGCTAACCAAATTTTGTTGACAGATATTTTCATGTTGTATCACCAATTGTCTATGGCTTAAAAAAAGCTAAAAGTATGTTGTCAATTTATGTCATTCGTTCATATACTTCGCGCTTAATAAGGGGTTTTTGAAATAATATTAATAATGACTATACTGAGTGAGGTCCCCAAACTATTATTTAAGCTCATAATTACGATAATGTGCGAAGTCGACGTGAAGCGTTGTATAACGAAAAACTGCTATGTTTACAAGTCGTAAACAATTTAGTAGGTTGGTGCTCTATTAATATTTTGATACTTTAAGTACTAGTTCTAACATTTACTGATTAAGTACGTGAATTTATTAATACCTGAATCTCATGAACAGGACAAGTGTGTAAAGAAACGGATAAACTAGAAGTTCTGGAAAATATCGATAAAATCAAAACATTGGAACGTAACGAGTTACTGAAAACTAGGCTTGAGTCGGTCAGGACCGAAGAACTAAAAGGAATGAAATCCCACCACGGACCGAAAGGAACTAGTTCATCTTAAGTGCTCCGGGAAAATCGAAGTTCGTCAATTGCGGGCATTTTTCTCTGTCACTCTAATTACGTCTTAGTAAGAGTAAAAGAGAAAGATCCCCGCAATTTGCGAATTTCGGTTTTGCGGTAAGCCCCCCGTAGTCGGTACGTCAGTACCTAGTAACAAATCGGTCGGGAGCGAATGATCGGACTGAGTCAAGGTCAAGAAAGTCGTTAGCTCACGCTCTCGCTCTGTTTATTTGATTGATATTTGCTCCTGAATTAAATGAACTAAAAGAGCGAACTAGTTCCTTTGACCGATTGACCGAGATCGGAGCGCTCTTTTTAAAGACCGAGCACAACTCTACTGAAAACCACAGACTACTCTTTGGACAGGCCTTGGATTTAATCGTTTGGAATCCATATTTGTAAAGCGCAGAGCATTCTAAACCTTGTCTGGAACAGTGTCGGTAGCAAAAGCAAATGTCAACGTCAGTTCGATAAAATAGTAAATTTTGTCTGTGGTCGTAGACTCTCAGTACTTTCAGCTTTTAGTGAAGAGACTTATTTTTCATTGCTGATTTTAATTAAGTGAAATGATAGACTGGATTTGAAACGTATGTTTGTTTTATGCTTACGAATAGAAATTCTATGACTTACATTTTTAAGAGTTTATGTATAATTTAGTGATAACCTTGATTTTGTGCATTCGACTTGGTGCCTTAACTTTGGTCACAGCGATTTTGTTATTATTATCGTAGTAAATACTGATAATCTCTTTCTCTCATCATAATATATTCACCGGTTCTATCTTTCTCAAAGGGTTGTAACTCTCAAATAATGAGGTCCAAATTATGTTTTTTTATTTATGTTATACAAACAAATCTTGTCAGCTTTTATAATTAGATGCACCAGAGTAATTTAGTTACTATCGCATGTTATGTGTTCTGAATTAAGACCGGCTTCACTTACATTTGACATTGAGTGCTTTTTGTTCCCATTACATTACTCTCTCACTCCTACAATATTCAAAATTGCAAATTATGGACAAGGACATAATATATCTAGGTTTATGTTTAGAAGAAAAATCAACCTTATAAATTAAAATAATTGTGACTAAATATTCACTTTTTGGAGTACACTCTGGTAATACTTGTCTACTAAAATCAGTTATCATTTTGTAGATTTCAATATGGGGAGGCCCTACTCTGGTATGATTGGACAATGGATAGCATGAAACACTTGCAATATACACAATGAGTGCCCCAAGTGGGTGTGTCAACTGCAGTGATGGCTCAGAGAAGTCTGACTTGAAGCATGAGGCAGAGTGCTCAGAGGGGGAAGATGCTCAAATTAGACTTGCGCCTCATGTGCAGGCATACCTTGCACATAATAGCCCAACAACCAACTGTTGTGGGCTCACCATCCCCATCGCTTTTGAAAGGGCTGCCCCGGGTACATGGTGGAATCCCAGATTTGATTCCAAGATACTTGAAGGCCAATATAGACATAGTTCCTTTAGACAAATAAGATTAAGATTCAGGTGAGTTTAAAATATAAATTTAAAACTATGGTAATATGAAAAAAAAATGCATGAGAACCCATTTCTAAATGTTATAGCTGCTAATTTTTAAATGTTGTCTTACCAAAAATGTTGTTTTTCTTTTAATTTCAGATTTGCACTTTTATACATTTTGATATTTTCTATATCATGGTTTGTCTACTTTGTGGTCCTGGGTTTGAATGGTATGACAGTGAAATGGCCATTTCTGTGTTCTATATTTGCTGGAGTCCTATTGATAACATCTGTTATGTTGTATGTCACATTCACAAATGTATACAAGCGGTATACATTCAAGATATCCTTAGTTATGGCCCTGGCGCTGTGCACTCTTAGCCTGTCACTTGTGACACTCACCACACAGGTGCAGCCGCATGGACTGCCTCCCCGCGCGGCCGACATTAGCCAATCAGGACACTTCTCATGTGCATTGAAATCCTGTTAATTATATATACACTTACACCTCTACCACTGTTTGCCTGTGTTATCACTGGAATTTTATATTCAGTTTGTTTTGAAGTGTTGAACATTGTGTTGCACCTGACCGAACAAGAATGGCAAGGTCCCGGGCTATTTGTAAGGATCCTGTTGCAGCTGTGTGTGCACATTATCGGTATACATATATATTTAATGACATTTGTCAGAATGCGCGGTACATTTATGAAAGTAGGTCAGAGTTTGTTGGTGCGAAGGCAGCTAGAATGGAAAAGCAGTTGAAAGAGAAAATGATACATTCAGTGATGCCTCCAAAGCTCGCGAGCTGCCTGATGGAGGAGCAAGTTTTAGAATCAGAGCCTAATCTGAAGAATCGTCATGATCCACTCAATGCAAGGCCTTCTAACCCCGCAGCAGGAGATATTAAGTCACTGTTCCGACCATTTAACATGAGCTGTATGGACAATGTCAGTATTTTATTTGCTGATATTGTCGGTTTTACGAAAATGTCCAGTAACAAAGGTGCTGAAGAGTTAGTGAATATACTGAATGATTTGTTTGAGAAATTTGACGAGCTGTGTCAGATACACGGCTGTGAGAAGATCTCGACATTAGGGGACTGTTATTATTGTGTGTCGGGTTGCCCGGAGCCGCGCCCGGACCACGCCACATGCTGCGTGGAGATGGGGTTAGGTATGTATAATCACTGACACATGACACGGTTGTTTACAACAAGGTGGTTGTATTGTTAGTATGTTCTAAAATGAAAACTGACGCGTAAAACTTCCGATCTGCGAGCTAACTAATCTAGTAAGATACTGCCTCACATATTTTTTGAATTATGACCTACCTACTATGTCGATTCTTTTAATTCGTTTGTACAGTTTTGCACAGCTTATATACAGTTTTTTTTGTCAAATTATGGGCAAGCTTGACGCCCTAAACTTATAATTCGTCCAAAAACCATACTTAATTGGGGGCCACACAGAGCTAGCATACGCGCGAGGCAATTTCCTCACGCACAAACCAGCCAGTGTTGACGTGTTCGCTCTGTGTGGACCCGCCTATTAATGTATATATCATTCATAATTACACATAAGGTATACCCGGTCGGATGGAGGGTAAGATCGTATGATCATATTTTCTACCAACATAGCAGTTATTTTACATCACAATACACCAAACAATACAGTGTGTGACGCAATTTCATTCCGCCCCTCTTGCTATATTGTACGTAACTGCTCAGTCGTATCAGTCGTGTGTTGCGAACGTTTTAAAAAAATGTGAAAAAGTTGAATTTATGGAAAAGACCGGAATTTTTCAACGTATGCACTTATTCTCCTTGCTTTACGCTATGGCGTATTCACACACGGTATACGATATACGGGAACAATTTACGCCGTGTGAACCTAGCCTAAGAGTTCGAATTAGCAATTAGTCCGATTTTAGTCCAAGAAGGTTACATGATTTCTTTGTACCACTGAGTCCACTTACTTTATTGGTAGTTGTAAAAAATGGATAGGTGAACGTGTTATTAATTTGTAGGTATGATAGATGCGATCCAAGAATTCGACAGAGAGCGCGGGGAGGGCATCAACATGAGAGTGGGCGTGCACACAGGGACGGTGCTGTGCGGGATCGTGGGCACCCGCCGGTTCAAGTTCGACGTCTGGAGCAACGACGTCTCCTTCGCCAACAAGATGGAGTCCACCGGCAAGCCCGGACGAGTACATGTCTCTGAAGAGACAACCAGGTTTCTCGGAGGCTCGTATGTTCTCGAAGAAGGCGACGAAGTATTTGGTAATTATTACCCATAAGTGTATTTTAATGTCTCCATTGTGATGTCTTAATTATAGTCGCGTCAAGATAAAGTTTTACGATGTTAATAACGGTTATCACACTGATTAAACTGGGCCACAATTCTTCATTGTTTTAACAGCTACTCTTTTCATATTTTGAAAATAGCCGCATAGTAGGTTGGTAGGTAGTTTGACATAAATTTCATACATTTTGAATTGATCATTTTGATAAAACTTATTGTATATATCCAGGTCATAAAACATACTTCATAGAGGGTCGCCAGCTGAGCTCCCCGTACGACCACGAGCAGTGCCTCACGCCCTCCAACCCCGTCAACTTGCGCCTCATTATATCTCCCGCAGCATCCCCTCAGTCCGTCCTTTCTTTCATGCAACCCCCGCGCTCTCCCCAATCTCCGCAAGGCTTCAATGACGCTCGGAAATCGGACAACTTTCTGGCGCCAGCTCCCTTTCATTTCCGTGCTAAGGCTAGTTCGCTGCCCAGTATATTGGACTCCGACGAAATGGATGAAAAAAGGGAGAAAGGCTTTCCGGAGGGAACCGACAGCTCATCTAAAAGTCCTACGTCTGTAGGTAAGTTGACTGAATATTATTTTAGTCTATTCAGTTTCCTTTCAAACATTTTTCATTTTCCAGACGCGTAATGGACGGCTTTCGGCATATTTCAGATAATAAATCATATTTGAAATTGGTCGATACAGTCATAGAATAATATTATCACAGCGTGATCGTGACAGCGTATCATTCTAGTCGGGTAAACTCAAATTATGTTTCGGAACCAATTCGGTAAATATTGTCATTAGGTATATCGGTTTCGTGTGCTTGCTTGGCGTGTTTTCCCATACCGATTTTATAAATTCGAAAGTAACGTGCTAAATTATTAAATTCTTTTGGAAATCCTTGGAATGGACATGACACTGACTAAATCTCACGCGAAGAGCTAACAAGATATATCTTATAAATTGTACCCGGGAAAATTCATTTTATCAGCATAAGGCCCTGATAAGATATGATGACTCGCCAAAGGTGATTCTACAAATAGAACTAAGAAGATGAAAAATGAACTTATTTCATTGATAAGCTGTTTACGAGATTTGAGTGTAGAGTGTTAAATATAGAATTACTAATTTACAAAGCCATGTTGCCATTTAGCAAACGCTTGCATCCGCACTATCATAGCGCGTGACATAGAGGTGAAGGACTTCAAACGTTTCCACGCTAAGTCCATGGACGAAGATTATGGCGAATAAACTGCTCGAGATCAAGTCTATCGTTACACTTATTATGTCATCAAATGTAGAGCATGAAGCTAAACTATTAAGGTTGTGTATATCATGACATTCATTACTGAGGCGGATCGTCACGTTGTCAATGCAATCAAGTTGAGTTAACACGTGCTTAAATTCTAACTGAGAGTTCAAACAGTTCAGGTGTCAATAAGATAAGCGGTCATTCGATAATTAGTTGTCATAACATGCCGCCGTTATGGATAAAGTCAAACATTTAAGTCGATGCCCAAATTTCATCATATTTACCTAATCACCTGAACAGGAAAAAGAGCTAACATTTTCGATTACGTATTATACATATAGAATGTTTGTATGTCTGTTTTCTTTGGGCCTGCTGTTATGCATATAAATAAAAAAAATCAATAGATCTTTATAGCCGAACCAATTTTAATAAACAAACGCTTATCGAGCGAAGCGTTCGCGAAGGTCTCCGTTTTAGCTTGGGCTAAATGCTTTCGTATGTCCGGATGTTCTCGTCTACAGGTCGCAATTCTCAACCAAATCTCGTGAAATTTTGTGACCGGACTCCATGATTAAATAGTTTTTTTGTCGTTTCAGTTTATTTTTTCAAAATGGCGTGTGTCATACATTTAATCAGTTTTAACCCTTTATAATGCATAAGGCCGTCAGAAATTATGCAAAATGTAACCAAAATGTAATCACTTTGAAACAAAGTTCAAAATCATGTGGAATATATATTCCCTCTGCCTTATAGGGGAAGTACGGACAAAATGACACATGCTGTTTGGTTTTTTGAACCATATATCTCGTTATTTAAAGTAATTATAATTATTTTCAGTTAATAAAACTTATCATAAGTTCATTGGCTAACACAGGGGTTCCCAAAGTGTGCGCCGCGGCGCCCTGGTGCGCCGTAGAAAGTAAAGAGGGGCGCCGTGAGTTCTATCATTATCCGAAACCACAAATATTCGCGGGTACCTCTTTGAGCGCTCGCATCGGTAAATAATATAGCGTCGTGTCACTCTTTTTCGACCGTGATTTTAAATTTACAAGGGCGCCGTTGCAAAATACTAAACTTGTAACTGCGCCGCATGTTGAAAAAGATTGGGAACCCCTGGGCTAACACTAACACAGCCTTTTAATTGAATAGGAATAATATTAATATTATTGTTTTATTCAGAAAAATATACAGGAATAAGAAAACCATTGGGTCCATATAGTTGTGGGTAAAATTACACACTAAGCATTATGCGAGTCCAGGCAGGATGAGTATTAGTGAAACAATGATAGCCGGTTGAATAACGAACATTTATTGTATTGAACCGCTGTCTTATATATATATATATATATATACTATTTCCGATATTGCTAAAAACAGAAAGATAGGTATCCTAGAATATTAATATCTATTCTACCCTTCGATTAAGATCGCGTTTGTAGCGATCGCAAAACATGTCTTCTCTCTCATCTTCTAACACGTAAACGGGTAGATCAAAATCCAGCAATTTAGGATTACCCTGAGTGGCCGTGTCCGCCGTTAGACTGCGACGCTTAGGCTGTAGCGGACCCCACCCCACCGATGTAGGAAGGTCATTCCATGTCTTTCTGTGGATGTGTGTGCTGCTGGTGATGGCCAGCTCTTCACTTGATTGATTACCCTGCCGCGGAGACTATCACTACTACTACGCATGTGAGAGTAGCACGCCCTGTCTTTTGTCTCGCTCCAAGTGCTGCATAAATAGCGCGGCGCCCCCGCGCACGGTTCATTCAGTTGACTCCGGCCGCCGATGCGAACCCATGTCCCATAGCATGGATATAATGGCATACTACAATTCTAAGGACATAGTTTAAATGTTTGGTCTTCTTTAGAACATCAGCACATGAAGTATAAGCCCAACGAGGACAATTTTTACATCATAACCAGTTTTCACCGGGCTTAAAGTTCATTGCAATTATTATAGGGACAGTTCTCTTCATCCTCTGTATGGCATAGACTATTTAGTTTTGTCCAGTGTATATGTATGTACTTATGTCATTTTGGCCAATTGTAAACAAGACGCATTCAAAATTATATTTAATGAATATCATTGGTATTTAGCTAAATAATAACATATTACTACTTATAATTCTCATAAAAACTGAAAAAAAACTCTTGTATAAAATAAACTTATGTGGGCACCAAAAACGTTCACACTCATTACTTCGGTGCGACTGAGCCAATGATGCCGGGAATCTCGCAGAATTGTGTCGTTAAACTCACTACAGCCCGCCAATTTCGAAATAAGCCCACTGTGTCATTTTGTCAATACATGTTATTTCCCCTAAAGACTTTTAGCTATGCTCGCGAGATCTACAGCTCACAAAGCCGCTAGTCTTTTTTTGTTCCATAAATGTAACACCTCTGGAGTTGCAGGCATCCATAGGCTATTGTGACTGCTTACCATCAGATGGGTCGTATTTTTGTTTACCATCGGCGTGGTATTAAAAAAATCGGCATTACCTTAACGCATGTAATCAGTCGGGTATACCTACAAACATTTTCTTTAAATCTTTTTAGGAAGTTCTACAAACATTTTCTTTAAATCTTTTTAGGAAGTTACGGCAAGTACGCAAGTAAGTTGAAGAATTGGAAGGTGTCGAAATTCTTAAGAAAACATTCCGATACCCCATTGCACGCAATAAAGAAACAAGCATTCAATGATGCCGACAAAACACTTCAACTACTGTCGTGCGGCGACGCGCCATCGAGCAACGGTTACCAGCAAGTGCCTATCGTGATAGAGGCTCAGGACACCAAGGCCAGGCCGACCAGCAGCAAGCTCAACACGCCTGTGAACCCCGACATGGTGTCGTTTGAGAAAGAGATCATCGATATCCGGTCGTACCTGAGCCAGTCAAGGAGTAACATGTCGCCCTTCGCGAGAAGTAGCAGCTATAGGTCGCAGTACGGAAGGCCTACTAATATTGACGTAAGTTGAACGTGACAGTTACTGCACTCAAACAGCTGATTTTTTAACAATTGGTTCTTTTGCTTATATCGGTACATAATACATACTCAGTCAGGTCATATAAGTTCTGTCACAACAGGTTTTGACTGATAAAATGTAATACAACGCTTTTAATAAAAAAAAGTTAGCCATGATTTGAAAGCTTGTTTTATACTGATCAAAATAATTCGTTTAAATTTTCGATCGGAACTTTATTTACTATGTACTTGTTTAGTTTGGGATTGTCGTTTGATGCGAATACGCCACTGGATTATGAAACATTCGCAAAGGGAGTAAAAATCAACGATATTCATAGTAGCAACGAGTACCTACGTAAACAATTCGTATTTGATATTGCCAAGCGCTTGTATCGCTCTCCTCTTGTCTTGTAAGTGTAATGAAGCTGGACTGGGAGTCTGTGAGATGCGTATTTTACTCGCCAACTCTATAGACAAATGAGCCATAGTGTCAGAGCGGAAAATCTGTTTTGTACGACGAATATTTTCTGTTCGAAGTACATTTCGGAGCCCAAGTAGCTATGTGGGTGAGGTGTTCTAAATGATCTGAGCGCAACTTTGCTGCTAAGGCTGCTATCTTCAGGAAAAGTTGCACTTACCACACTTGACAGACCAATGAACGTTGTTCAGGAAATTTCCCTTGCAATAAAATTTAGCGAACGTTTTAACGGTGACAGATCGTTTTGTGTAACCGAGGGGCATCTGGCCCGCTTAGCAACTCGTGCTGTAAACTGGCCGTGGTTATTTATTGACAAACTTAAAAAAATATCTTGAGTGCAAGCTTCGCTTGCGCTTGCCTGTTAGAGTAGAAAATCGATCTACGAAATGAAAAAATACAAAAAGAGTGAAAAAGAAAAGGTGTATGTTTTAGATCCCCGTGTGTCGCGCGCGCAGCTCGACGCTGGCCACGCAAGGGGAGCTGCGCGCGTGCGTGCGCAAGCGGCAGGACGACTCCGTCAGCCTGTGCCCGTCCGTCAACAGCCGCAAGGACAGCGGCATACGGAGCACCAGCCGCCGCTCCAGCATACAGCAGCAGGTAATCATTTAAACTCGCTCTTACCCGAGGGCCACGCTATACGATTGTTTTAAGAGAGGCCTAACGCGAAATTATAGTTGTTATATCGAATTATTACACATTCAATCGTTACAACACAGAAACTAGATTATATTTGTAAGGGCAGACTCTAGCCAAAACCTTACTTTACTAGGTCAAAGTTGGCTTGATAGAGACAGGAAAAAAAACACGAAAACGTGTCTTATTGTATGTAATTTCAGTTGTATATCGTTATCCTAAATAACTTGGAAGTATAATTTTAGAATAAAATAACTAGCGACGTCACTGGCAACAGTTTAGGCTGTAAGTATATCATCAGTCTGAAAGGTTTTACCCTTTTTATGCCGCTTGATATCTCAATCTCGCGTAGCAAGTTTAATTAATTACCGCGTTCGCGCTGGCGCGGGTGCATTGTAGGTATTTAACCCACTTACCCGCTTTGTGTAAGCGCGCCAGCTAGCGGACACCCGTACACGCTATCTTAAAGAGGGAAGAATAAATCTTAACAAATCACTTTGATTTTGATGTCGATAGCTTCATCATAATATATTCTAGGTTAATAGGTTTCGCTTTTAAAAAAAATTGTATTGCAAATTTTGAAAAAAAAAAGGAAAATCTATAAACCTAGTTTTTATTGTGTCAATAGGCGGGCCGGTCCACACAGAGCGAGCAGCCTCGCGAAGAAATTTCCTTGCGCGGCAAACGCCTGGCCGGCCCCGCGCGGCCGCGTGCTCGTGTAACTTTTGCCTCACTCGAGCTAATTTGCTCGGCAAGATGGCGTCACTCAGTCAGCTGTACTAAATGGCGCCGCACGTAATGAGTGCAGTGGATTGCATTTCTTTTATTTTGCTATTTAAAGCAATTCAAAAGAAAATGAGGTTGAAAAGAAGGACACGACAATTTGCGACACTCATTATTATGAATTTTTTCCAACGTTATCACGTTTTGACAACTTTTAACGTAAGTAGATACGATCAAATAACCAGGCGCACCATCAGCAAATACGTCTACACTGGCGCGCTGTAAACGTCTGAGGCGCCTGTGAGCATATTGAAAAACCAAAACCGAGCGGCTCGGCCAAGGCCACGCTCGCTCGTCTACACTGGGCGTTTTGTGCGCGAGGAAATTGCGTCGCGCGTATGCTCGCTCTGTGTGGACCCGCCTCATCATCATCTCCTAGCTGTTTCCAACCACAGAGACTGCGTTCTACCGCTGAGAGCGTCGCTGGTGCGCTCTCAGGTGACTGATATAGCCAATTTTTGCTGCAAATGTCCCCTCCGACATAATTGTAAAGTATGGCCACAGGTGGTCTGGCCTTCAGCTCGTCACGCTTAGAGTCGAGTTCTGTGTGCCGCCTAGCTTCAAACTAACGCAACTGCGTCTGCACAATATGCCTAAAACTGGCTAGACTCTCCCATTTCGTTGGCTCTATATGAGCTCTTTTCATATGCCGCTTCAACACATCTTTGAACAGCAAGAACTGGCCGCCTTGTTTTTCTTTTCCATCTTGCAGTTCGCAGTAGAAGATGCGTTACGCGACTCGGTCTTGGTACATGCGGGAGAAGTGACCGCACCATCGTAGTTGTCGTCTCATTAGGTAGGCCTGTATTCCAGCGACATCGGCACGCCTAAGGATCTCTGTGTTTCTAACACGGTCAGACCAATGGACGCCCATAATTTCGCCTAGGCATCTCAGATGAAAGCTGTATAATGAGCGAATATGCTTACGATACGGGCACCACGTTTCTGAGGCATACAAGAGATTCGGCAGGACAATAGCCATGTATACAGCTATTTTAGTAGGAAGCTTTATATCGTGTGACCGAAACACCTTGAAACGAAGTTTGCCGAACGCTGCCACCCGCCGAACAACATACTAAAAAATCATGGAGAATGGAAATTATTTAGAAGTGGAAAAACGACGATCACGTGGTATATTTCCCTCTTAACGAATGTATAGCGATCGGTGTCATCTTCAAGCATTTCGTGTCCGGGGCGTTACGTGAAATCTGCCAACAGCTGTTAACAAACAGGGCGCTACTGGCAAACGGGCATTTCTGTTAAAATAGTACGGGAGCGCCTAATATTGGATTTGTTTTAATTCTTGCATGCTTTGCTCCACTTTCATAAACTAGAGCATAAACATATCTTTTGTGCAGCCTACGCACATCCATAAAAACAAACTTTACGAGAATGATAAACGGAAATAGTACATTACGATACAAGTGCGAAAAATAGGAAATTCGAAACGAGTGGCGATAAATTAAAACACGACCGAAGGGAGTGTTTTAAATCGACACGAGTTGCGAATTACCTATTCGCACATGTATCGTACAACGTTTTACAGTACATATGGCCCTTTAAATGTTCGACACAGTAACATAATATGCTACTTCTCGCACTAGTGCTATAAAGTAGCCCCATATGTACTGTAAAAGTATTTTAATGTTATAGGTTACGCTGACGGGTATATGTATAACTAAATTACCTATCAGTGCACTATGTTAACGGTGCAAAAAAATCCTTTTAAGATTGGATAAAATCATTACAATACTTCCAATCCTATATAGCGGGCTTTTGTTTAAAGATGGACTACTGATAAAAAAAAAACTCTGGCCTAGAATGAGGATATTTGATTGTTGTAGGTTGAAAATTCTTATAAAACATCTAGATCGAGATCTAGATATCTGGTCGGATTAACTGTGTCGTATTTGTTGTCTTTAATACCTTATTCTTCTTTTTAGAATCTAGAACAACTCATCCAGCCAGCTTGGTTGCATGCTGGCCGTAACGGACGGTTAGAGTTTATGGTTCAATTTGTAATGGTTACTGGTCAATTGCATTAACGTTACGGCCAACACTGATATTAAGTCTTTATTAAAAATGTTAATCGTTTAAATCTTAATTTAATAACCAGACATAGAAGTTTTTGTGGCAAAAACGAGTTCTTGAGAAAATGAAACATCGACAAAAATAACATCGATAAGTCAGTCATAGATTAATAATTAAAAGATGGAAACTCTACTTGCTGTAATTTACCGGGAAATTTCAAGAATGCAAATCAATTACCGATCCGACCATAATTTCTTTATTATATATATTAAGTTTTAAAAATAAAAACGTAAACTGTAGAATACAGTGTCAAAATATAAGAAACCTACCAATGGGTGTATCAACGTGTCGAACGTGTTGTGTATTTCGCGGTAGGTATCTTTTTATACAATGTTAAAAATATCTATAACGCTACGGTAACATCGATAGTAGACATGTCGATATTTGATTTTGTCAATCACTTTATTTTGCCACAAAAACTTCTATGTCTGGTTAATAACGATGTTATATTTAACTTGAATATTTCCAAGCCTCCAAAATATATAGTCCAAATTAAAACAAATAGAAAATATGTTGAGAGATGAGAATCAGTTTGTATTTAAATTTCAGATATTTGCCCTGAACCACACGGCGATAGCGGTGTCGCAGGTAGACATGATGCAGCACCGCGTGTCAGGCTACTACACGTCGTCGCAGTCCTCGCTCAACGAGCCGTCCTCGCGCACGCGCCTGCCGCCGCCCCTCAACGACCAGCAGGTGCAGTCCCTGCAGAAGCTGCGCAAGCAGTCCGACCTGCAGCTCATCCGCTGCGTCCAGGACAACGCCAGGTCGGGCATCAACTACTTCGTCCAACCGCCCCTCAATAGATTCACTCTCTTCTTCAAGGCGCCAGAGATAGAGGCGCAATATCGCGACAAAGCGCACCGAAGCGATGACTGTGAGGATTTCCCTCCGACTCTGACCACTTCAAGATTTAACACCGCTTTAGATATTCTTGTTTCTGCTATAATCTTTTTAGCCGTTTCCGTTTCGATATTCGTTTTGTATCACGCGTGGAGACAGTGGATCGGGTGGTTCGTGCTCTTCAATGTCATAGAGGCTGTTACAATATCCTGCTGCGTCTACCGACACTACTTGAAATGGAAGACGAAAGGGAACCCTCCCGTCACGGACACCATCCAGCGGTCCGTGAAGGTATTTAGGCAATTAACGGATTGGTTTCCGTGGCATGTATCGGGCGGGCTGCTAATTAGCCTGCCGATTCTGGCTATTTTAATAAATTTCTCCTGTAATTACACGACGATGCCCATTTTGAAGGGCGAGCAGTCCTTCTACGTGTATTTGCTGTGCATTAGCATAGTCCACTTCTGTAATTTTACCCAAATGAACTGGCTGGTGAAGAACACTTTGGTGACTGTATATGCTGGCCTGTTCCTGTTCCTCGCCGTACTCGGGTGTCACGAAGTAAATACTCAATATTTAGACGCTGATATTATGCGGCCTTCAATACTAGCCGCTACTTATAATAACTCATTAAACGCGACCAATGACTATTCTGACGACTGGCTAGAGAACAACAGTACCGAGACAGGCGAAGGCACGCTGCACAAGATGCATTTAACGGAGCTTTATTTAGACATAGTTTTGCTGCTGATGCTGGTATGGTTTCTCAATAGAGAGTTTGAGATCAGCTACCGTCTCAGTTTCTACAGCAACGTTGTAGCCAACCGGGATAAGCAGAGGGTCCAGAACATGCGAAACCAAGCGGACTGGCTCCTACACAACATCATCCCGCGCCACGTCGCCGACCAGCTCAAGAACACCGCCAAGTATTCTGAAAACCACAAGGACGTCGGTATTATCTTCGCTAGCATAGTCAATTTCAATGAAATGTACGACGAGTCGTACTTAAAGGGAAAGGAATACCTTAGAGTTCTGAACGAGTTAATCGCGGATTTCGACGAGCTATTAGAGAGACCGGAGTTTCAGCACGTAGAAAAAATCAAAACTATCGGAAGCACGTTTATGGCGGCTAGCGGACTCAATCCAGACTTGAGGCACTCTTCCCGCGGCTCACACGATCATCTCTACCAGCTGATGGACTTTGCTTTAGAAATGCAGAAAGTTGTGGACAATTTTAATCAAGATTTGCTAGAGTTCGATTTCATTCTTCGGATCGGGTATAACTTTGGGGATGTTACGGCTGGGGTTATCGGCACAACCAAATTGTACTATGACATTTGGGGCGACGCGGTGAACATCGCGTCTCGGATGGACTCGACGGGAGTCGTGAAGCGTATCCAAGTGGGCGAGGCGTGCATCCCCGTCTTGTCACCCACTACGAGTTCGAACAGCGCGGCAGCGTGTACGTCAAAGGCAAAGACGATATGAACGTATATCTCTTAGTCAGAAAAAAAGAACTCTAGATGAAACAAATTATTTATAATGGAAAGTAGAATCTGTGATTTAATTATATGTATATTTGTTACTACGTAGCTAACGTAATGAGGTTACAGTTTAAGAGATGCTTGGGTCATACACTTATTTAGGTTCTAATTGAATTCCTCTGGAGTTGCAGGCGTACATAGGCTACAGAGACTGCTTACCATCAGGCGGGCCGTATGCTTGTTTGCCACAGACGTAGTATTAAAAAAAATTGATTGGATTGAATCTGTTCCTGCAAGTTCTGAATATCGTTGAAACCATTATCTATAATTTTGGTACAGGCCAAAGTTACGTCGGTTTGATCGTACAGCTCTCAACCAGAAAGAAGGCTCCAGTATGCTTAACTTTTGGGGACAGAAGAAAGAACTTTTGTTTTAGAAGCCTGTGTATGGCCCGCTTATTTATTGTGTGCATTACAAAAGTGATATAATGGCTTAAAAAAATACTCCAAATATATAAAGGATATTAATTTATTGTTATTTGGCTTAAACCTAGCACTCACTACCCTGCTTGCAGTCCTGCTATAGCGGGAGGTAGCCCTGCTAGAGCGAGATGGTAATCTTACTAATGACTATGTTTGTTTCTCACTTCAGCAGGCAAGCAGGATCGTGTGCAGGTTCTAGCTTTTAGCGTGTCGAGTGGCAGCGTGTGTGACGCATGTTTATGTGGTGTAAAACAAATCTCCTTGCCGCATTCTCTAATCTGTAACCAGTGCTCTAGTCCACTATGAAATTTCATTGAACTGTATTATGTGACTAAATATTATTTATCCGTCTTATATGTATTTGACCGTAGTTAATTATGTAATTATTAATGAGGAATATTAAAGATTCTTCCAAAGGGTAGCTAAATGATTTGTAATGATTCGAATTGATAAGATGAAAATCGTGTTAACTACGAATGCGTAATACAAAGGCAACGAAATGGTATGGGTTGTGGGTGAAACCTGACTTATGTTTATGACTTTGTTAGCCGTGTCGATGTATCGTAATATCATACTTAAATCCGATTTAGACAGTTTTTGTAAATGTACGAGTTCTGCGTTCCGAAGCTAATGTTTTTCCTATAGCTTACAGAGTAATATTGTAAAATGAGTAGCAAATTATCCGTCAATGTGTAATGCCTCAGCTTTGGTGCGCCCTATTTCAAAAGTAGAAGCATGTACTGTTCTTTATATCCAATAATACGATTATTCAAGTAACTTAGTAGTGATTAATATATTACAATCAACTAGCGCAATTTACTAATGTATAGGGTTGCTGCGTTTATTGTCTACATAAACATAAAATTGTATTTACGTCTGAAGACGATTTGTGTCTTCGTTTGAGTTTTTTGTGTGATTGTATATGTCAGATACGATGAGCTGTACCTACTTGTACTTATGTACTATATTGCTCGCAAAAGATATTCTAATGCGAAAATTTTACAACCGC